>NW_012107809.1:1277065-1278306 GCF_000951045.1 Mandrillus leucophaeus | reverse complement strand
TTTGGTCCACAGATCCCCGGGAACCACTAAGACCCTTTGAGGTAAGAAGGTTATAACTATCTCCATAGCAAGATGCTGTTCGGCCTTTTGGTTGCCTTGGCGTTTGCCCCTGTTAGCACAAAAGTAATGGTGGATAAAGTTGCTGGCACCTTAGCACAAAGTAATACAATGCATTAGTAAGCATGGAATTTTTCACCATCAGACCCACTCATAGTTTAAAAAAAAAAAAAAAAAAGGCCACGTTCGTTTAAGAGTCTCCTTAATCGAAGTGGTAAAAATTATTAATTTTCTTAAACATCCATACTTAAGTACATGTCTTTTTAATATTCTGTGTGATTACATGGAAAGAACACATAAAGCACGTGTGCCACATGCTGAAATATGGTGGTTGCCTTGAGAAAAAGTACTTTAGCAATTATTAGAATTGTGACCTAAGCTGGCTACTTTTTAAAAGAACACTCTATCGGCCAGACGCGGTGGTTCATGCCTGTAATCCCAGCACTTCGGGAGGCCGAGATGGGTGGATCACCTGAGGTTGAGAGTTCGAGACCAGCTTGACCAACATCGAGAAACCCCGTATCTACTAAAAATACAAACAGTAGCCGGGCATGGTGGCCGACGCCTGTAATCTCAGCTACTGGGGAGGCTGAGGCAGGAGAATCTATTGAACCCGGGAGGCGGAGGTTGCAGTGAGCCGAGATTGCACCATTGCACTTCAGCCTGGGCAACAAGAGCAAAAAAACTCCGTCTCAAAAAAATAATAATAATAAAAAATAAAAGAACACTCTATCAACTGACAAACTATTGTTATTCAGAGATGATGGGTATCTGGCAGACATTTTCTTTAAAAACAAATGAAATGAGTTTGTCACTAACAAAACAACTGACTGTATTTGTTTCCAATGATAGAATTTGAGCTTTCAAGAGAAAAGTTGAATTGTGGATTGCTTGTATCCACTATGGTGAGTTTGACACTTTCTCAGTATTTCTGGACTTTCGAGTGAGAATAATTGTGATATTAATGAATACGATGTTTCTTGTATGGAATTGAGATAAACCAACATTTGGATTATCTGCATAATTTAGTAAACCAATATTTTCCAAATGACAAAGCATGATGCTATAAAATCATGCATGGGTAAAAGATTCAAAGTGCAAGGTGGGCTAATTAATTTTAATTTAACAGAATATGAAATTTCATCATTATGGTTTCAGATTCCACATAAACATGATCTTATCTT
>NW_012107809.1:1273647-1275459 GCF_000951045.1 Mandrillus leucophaeus | reverse complement strand
TCACCACAACCTCCGCCTCCCGGGTTCAAGCGATTCTCCTGCCTCAGCCTCCCGAGTAGCTGGAATTACAGGCATGTGCCACCATGCCCAGCTAATTTTGTATTTTTAGTAGAGACGGCGTTTCTCTATGTTGGTCAGGCTGGTCTCGAACTCCTGACCTCAGGTGATCTGCCCGCCTCAGCCTCCCCAAGTGCTGGGATTACAGGCATGAGCTACCACGCCTGGTCATGGGTTGTCTTTTCACTTTTGTGACAGTCTCCTTTGAAGCACAAAAGTGTAATTTTGATGAAGTTCAATTTATTTTTTCTTTTGATGCCTGTGATTTTAGCTTTATATTTAAGAAATCGTTGCCTACTCCAGTCATGAAGAGTTGTTCCCAAGTTTTCTTCTATGAGTTTTATAGCTTTAGCTCTTACAGTTAGGCCTATAATTTTCTCTTTATTCTTGTGTGAAGTAGGGGTCCAACTTCATCCTTGCATATGTGAATATCTAGTTTTTCCAGCATCATTTGTTGGAAAGACTATTCTTTCCTCCTTGAATTGTCTTGGTACCCTTGTTGAAAATCAATCAACTGTACAGATCTAGGCTTTTTTCTGGACTCTAAATTCAATTCTTTTAATCTATATGTCTGTTCTTAATACCTATGCCACACAGTTTTGATTACTGTAGCTTTGTAATAAGTTTTGAAGTGGGAAAGTGTAAGTCTCCAAACTTGTTCTTCTTTAAAAGATTGTTATAGCTATTCTGAGCCCCTTTCATTCCCACATGAATGTTAGGATCTGCTTTTCAATTTCTGCAAAGAAACCAGCTGCCATTTTGATAGGGATTGTTTTGAGTCCGTGGATCAATTTGGGAACTATTGTCATCTTAATTGTAGTAAGTCTTCCAATCTGTGAACATGGGATGTCTTTCCATTTATTTAGGTCTTCTTTAATTTATTTCAATGATGTTTCATAGTTTCCAGTGTTCAGGACTTGCACTATTTTTGTTAAATTTATTCCTAAGTATTTTATTCTTTTTGATGCTGTCATAAATAGAATTGTCTTTTTAAATTTCATTTTCAGATTATTCATCACTAGAAATTTGATTTTGGTAAATTGATCCCTATAACATTTAAGAATGTAAGGGTCCTGAATCCAAAAAGTTTGAAAGTCACTGTCCTAAGAAGATATAATTCACATTCCATTTTTTAGCTGCAATTGTATTAATTTTACTTTTCTGGGAATTGTATTAGCTTGGCTCTTTGGAAAACTGCCACTGACATTAACCAAGGGATTATAAACATAACCTGTCAGATTATAAGCTCAGATAAACTCATGAAACTGGGGAGAAGCAAGCCTGCCACCAGCAAATATGCTGTTCTTCACTACTGTAACTGTCAGGTTCTCTCACTGGACTTAAAACTCTCTAAAAGCAGTAACAAAGTCTTTTGCACAGTTCTCTCTCTACAGCCTAGTGCCTGCTTTAAGTCTGTTGCCTGACTCCCTGACTAAATGGAGAGAAAAAAATGGAACAGCACAGGGCAGCTGAGATCAATGAGATTTTATCTTGCTTAGGGGCCTCGCACCAATATTGTACTGAGGTGTGGCTTATTTACAAGCATCTCATTCATAGAAGAGTAGTTTCTAGAACTATAGAAGTATTATCTATTATCTATGGAACATAATAGGCCTTTTTTTTTTTTTTGAGACAGGGTCTCACTCTCACCCAGGCAGGAGTGCAGTGGTACAATCACGGCTCACTGCATGCAGCCTCAATCTCCCAGGCTCAAGCAATTAATATGCTATTTTTATTGCAGTCACTTTATAGTAC
>NW_012107809.1:1269752-1272912 GCF_000951045.1 Mandrillus leucophaeus | reverse complement strand
TAATATAAAGAGCAGTTATTGATATTTTAAAATATTTATTTTATAGAAACAGTAGACACTGGAAATTCCAAGGAGTAGGGAGGAAGGAGAGCAAGCGTTGAAAAACTACCTATTGGGTACTGTGATCACTGTTTGGGTGATAGGTTCAACAGGAGCCCAATCCTCAGCATCACACAATATATTCATGTAACAAACCTGTACATGAAACCTGTGAATCTAAAATCTTAAAATAAATAAATAAAGGTCAGGCATGGTGGCTCACGCCTATAATCTCAGCACTTTGGGAAGCCGAGGCGGGGCATCATGAGGTCAGGAGTTTGAGACCAGCCTGGCCAACATAGTGAAATCCCATCTCTACTAAAAATACAAAAATTAGCCAGGTGTGGTGGTACACACCTGTAGTCCCAGCTACTCAGGAGGGTGAGGTGGGAGAATCGCTTGAACCCGGGAGGTGGAGGTGCAATGAGCTGAGACCATGCCATTGCATTCCAGTCTGGGTGACAGAGCGAGATTCCATCTCAAAAATCAATCAATCCATCAATAAAATACACCCAGTCACTCTGCTAATTCTCTCTTGGTTTTATATTTTTAATTGACTCATTTGGAATTTGTAGGCATACAATCATATTATATGTAAATAAAAATAACTCCTTTTTAAATATGTGAAGTTCTCATTTGCTTTTCTTGTCCTATTACATATTAGAACCTCCCAAATAATGCAGAATAATAGTGGTGATATTTGTTTACCTGTTGTTGACATCAAGAGTATTTGCTCTTGAACATTTTGTAGCCAGTATAAGTTTTAATACAAAAAAGGAAAAATAAACTATGTCCCTTTAGGATACAATAATTATAGTTAGAATATATAACAGTGGATAATTCCCTAAGAGCACAGCAAGTCTGAATCTCCACAGGCTAGAAATAGGGACTTGAGGAATTTTTAATTCCTTAAAATTTTTAAGGAAGTGTTGGGAGAGAGGAGCCAGTAAGAATCTGATATATCCAAGATGGCAGATTAAGAGTTCAAAGATTAGAAACAGCTGAGGAGAACAAGAGACTAGCGATCAGCAAGCAGGATTTTCTTGGGCGAAAGCCAAAAACACCAGCTGGGAGGTAACCACTATGTCAAAACAGATTTATGCAGAAGCCAAAGAGGGAATATGAAGCTCTGATAGGAAAGAATCTTAAAGATTAATAGAAAGTCTTGATAATCAACTCCTAGAGACAGTTTTTCAAGCTTTCAAAATATGAATTGTCATCTTCCTACAGGTGTAGTAGTCTTTTGCCTAGCACAGTGCCTTGTACACAGTTGGTGTACAATAACTATTTGTTGAAAGAATAGAAAAGAAGAAAGAGAAGTAATAGCATCTCGAAAGCAAAAGCCGGCAAAGTCTAATACCAGAACAGACGATTTTTTAAAGAAGTCTCTTAAGTAGGCATTTTATTGAATTATAACATGCATACAGCAAAGTATATAAATAATCTACGAAACACACAGCTCTGTAAATTATTACTTTATATGCTATGGTCTGAATGTCCATGTTCCCTCAAAATGTATATGTTAGAACCTAATCTCCAATATTACAGTATTAAGAGATGGGGTCAGCCGGGTATGATGGCTCACACCTGCAATCCCAGCACTTTGGGAGGCTGAGGCAGGCAGATCACCTCAGGTCAGAAGTTCGAGACCAGCCTGGCCAACATGGTGAAACCCCGTCTCTACTAAAAATACAAAAAATTAGCCAGGCGTGGTGGCGGGTGCCTGTAATCCCAGTTACGGGGGAGGCTGGGACACGAGAATCGCTTGAACCCAGGAGGCAGAGGTTGCAGTGAGCCGAGATCCTGCCACTGCACTCCATAATGGATGACAGAGTGAGACTCCATCACACACACACACAAAAAGTAATGGCAAAATCACAATTACTTTTGCTGCACCAACCTAATAACTTTTTAAGTGTACAGTTCAGTGGCATTAAGTACATTCACAGTGTTGTGCAAACATCACTACTATTTTCAAAACTTTTTCTTTTTTTTTGAGACAGAGTTTTGCTCCAGCCCAGGCTGGAGTGCAATGGGGCGATCTTGGCTCACCGCCACCTCTGCCTCCCAGGTTCAAGCGATTCTCCTGCCTCAGCCTCCCGAGTAGCTGGGATTACAGGCATGCACCATCACGCCTGGATAATTTTTGTATTTTTAGTAGAGACGGGATTTCTCCATGTTGGTCAGGCTGGTCTCAAACTCCAGACCTCAGGTGATCCGCCCACCTTGGCCTCCCAAAGTGCTGGGATTACAGGCGTGAGCCACCACACCCAGCCTTCCGAACTTTTTCATCATCCCAAATAGAAACTCTGTACCCGTTAACCAATAGCTTCTCATTCACCCAACCCCCAACTTCTGGTACTCTCTATTCCACTTCCTGCCCCTATGAGTTTGCCTTGTCTCAATCCCTCATAAAAGTAGAATCATACAACATTTGCCCTTTTGTCTCTGGCTTATATCACTTAGCCTAATGTTTTCAAGGCTCAGACAGGTTGTAGCATATATCAGACTCCATTCCTTTTTTTTTTTTTTTTTTTTTAAACGGAGTCTTACTCTGTCACCCAGGCTGTAGTACAGTGGCGCGATCTCGGCTCACTGCAACCTCCTCCTCCTGGGTTCAAGTGATTCTCCTGCCTCAGCCTTCCGAGTAGCAGGGATTACAAGTGTGTGTCACCATGCCCGGCTAATTTTTGTATTTTTAGTAGACACAGGGTTTCGCCATGTTGGCCAGGCTGGTCTCGAACTCCTGACCTCAGGTGATCCACCTGCCTCGGCCTCCTGAAGTGCTGGGATTACCGATGTGAGCCACCACACCCGGCCTTCCCTTCCTTTTTAAATAATATTTCATTGTCTGTATATACTACATTTTGTTTACCCATTCATCTGTTCATAGACACTTAGGTTGTTTCTACCTTTGGGTTATTGTGAATAATAACTATAAACATTGGTGTGCAAGTATTTGTGTGGGTTCCTGTTTTCAATTCTGATGTATTGCTTTGGTCATTTAATAAACTGTGGACATCTTTTCAAGTCAGTATAAACAGAGCTACCTCATTCTTTCAGCCAATTGCTTTGTATTCCATAGTGTGATGTGAGGATGATATTCTATGGAAGTCAACTT
>NW_012107809.1:1260635-1267947 GCF_000951045.1 Mandrillus leucophaeus | reverse complement strand
TTTTTTAATTTAAGGGTACAAGGGCAATTTTGTTGCATGGATGGATACGGTATGTCGGCATGAAGTTTGAGCTTTTAGTGTATCCATCACCTGAATGATGTACATTTTGTACCCATTAAGTAATTTCTCATTATCCACCACCCTCCCACCAATAGCTAGATTTGTGTGACTTTTTAAAGTCACATGCTAGTTTATGTTTTATGTGACTTTTTAAAGTCACATTCTTTGACTGGGTGCAGTAGGTCATGCATGTAGTCCCAGCACTTTGGGAGGCCGAGGTGGGTGGATTACTGGAGCCCAGGAGTTCAAGACCAGCTTGGGCAACATGGCAAAACTGTGTCTCTACAAAAATTTGCTGGGTGTGGTGGCACGCACCTGTGGTCACAGCTACTCAGGAGGCTGAGGCAGGAGAATCACCTGAGTCTCAGAGGTCAAGGCTGCAGAGAGCCAGGATTGTGTCACTGCATTCCAGCCCAAGGAGAGAGGGAGACCGCTGACTCAAAGAGAGAGACGAAAAGCCACATTCTTTGAAAATTGATTTAAATCAATAATAAAACTTTATTTAAAAGTTTCTTACATTGCTCAAGTCTGGAAAACATTAACCTAGCAGGTAATTCAACACAGAATTTCCAGACCAGGTTCATCATTATGGGAAAATGTCAGTACAAACAGCCAAAGAAGCCTTTTGCTGGAGAACATCAGCTTTTGGATTTGAGTTGAATGCACTTATAAATATTTCTCTACTCCAATGTCAGAGAATAAATGATTCATAAAAATGGGCATATTAGAAAGCCCGGGCCTAGGAACTGGGCTGGGTTTGCTTCCTGACCTGGCTCTACTATATGAAAACCCCAGCTGCTTTTTCACTAGAGATTTATAATAATACCAAACTTACATGTTTGCTATAAGGATTATATTTGACATATTTAAAGCATCTGGGGTATCTTAGGGGTATTCAATGACAGCCGCTGATATTACAGGGACATTTGAGCTGTAGGTTTTTGGCATGTTCCATGAGTTTTATGTCATGCTTAATCCTTTTCCACATTTGGAAAAATATTCTAAACCGGGTAACCCGGTATTACTCATATAATCAAAGTAGTCTGTGCTAAGGCAAAAATACAAACAAAACAAAATTAAAATGCAAAAATACAAATGAAACAAAATTAAAACTCTTAAACTTTAATTAACTGCATTTTATCAGATATCTTAATCTGCTCTTTCAACCCTCAGTGCTGAAAATATTTCTCAAACCTTTCAGCCCATTTTTAGAGAGTATATTTTGCTGATTTTCCTCCCCACCCCTGGTCATGATAAAATCATTGAAACGTCAATATCCATGTGGATGTAAATATATACACTGTATATGAAATAGAGCTAAATCTACATTGACTTCAGATCATAAACTGGAAACTTGTTTTTGTATTTTATGAAAATCCTCGTATCTGCTTGTTTTCTTGTGATAAATTATTTTTACGCTAAATTTGGGGTGTAATGGGGGTGGAGATTTCACTCCCTCCGTTTACAAATAGTAAGCATATGTCAAGCAGTTCCAAGTCCTAAAACAACATTGGTGCAAATTGATGATAATCATGTTTAAAGGTTTTGGGATTTTCTTTTACTCATACATTTTTTCCTTCCCATTATTAATAATAAGAACACTGAGTAACAAGTTTGGGAACATGTCCCACTGTATCTTCTCTGAGCATCCGTCTGTGCACTTCTCCCCTCTACTGCCACCATCCTGGGTCCACATCATTCTGCACCTAAACGAGGACAATAGCATCCCAGCTGGTCTCCTGCTTCCACTCTAGCACTTTCCAATCTGTCAATCAAATCACGTCACTTCCTGCTGAAAACTCTCCAACGGCTTCTACTGCATATAAAATAAAATTCAGTCCTTACCTATGGATTATACAACCCTACCTAATCGAGCCCAGAGCTCCTTCTCCTACTTCCATGTACACGACTATCCCTCTTGTTCACTGGGCTGCAGCTTCACAGGCCTGCTTTCTTCAAATACTCTAAATGCATTCCACTCAACTTTAGGGTCTCAGGGCTTGCCATGTCCTCTGCCTAGAAGGTTCTGTTCCACAATCTTTCATGGTTGCTTCCTTTCATGGCCCTTGGCTAACTCCTCAGAGAAGCCTTCCCTCCCACACATGCCATCACCCTGCATCCAACACCCCACTGTATTTTCTTTAAAGCATTCAATACTTTGATTTTATCTTTGCCACATAGTTGGTAACTAGTTTATGCTATGTAAATGCTATATATGCTTGTGAATGTTATAGATGCTAGATAAGCTATAAAAACATGCTACATAGCATGATTATTTTTAATTTTTTTTTTGAGACAGAGTCACACCCTGTTACCCAGGCTGGAGTGCAGTGGTGCAATCTCGGCTCACTGCAGCATTCTGCCTCCTGAGTTCAAGCAATTCTCCTTCCTTTGCCTCCAGAGGAGCTGGGACTATAGGCACATGCCACCGTGCCCGCCTATTGTTTTTTTTTTTTTTTTTTTTGTAGAGACAGGGTTTCAGGCTGGTCTCAAGACCAGGCTGGTCTTAAACTCCTCACCTGAAGTGATCCATCCACCTTGGCCTCCCAAAGTGCTAGGATTACAGGCATGAGCCACCGCACCTGGCCAACATGTTTAAAATATTAAACATGCTATATAGCATGTTTTAAAAGGTTATAAATGCTAAACATGCTATATAAACACTTATGTCGCACGTATAACATATCCTGCCCTAGAATGTAACGTCTAATGTGACCCCGGCACACAGATATTTTCCAATAATGTTACTTGAAGGAATGAATAAATATCCAGCTTCAGAAATCACCTAAGTTCTAGTTCTGGTTTGGATATTGAGAGATGGAGAAATCTCTGGCGAGTACTGAACCCATTTGGGCCTCAGTATTCCTTATGAATAACCAATAAGCTGGACTAGATGATCTTTAAATGTCCTTCTTGTTTTCTATTTCCACGGTTCATACTTAAGTATTATTTTTCTCTTCCTTTTCATTTCCTCTCCCCTCTCCCTTTCTCACTTAGCAGCTCTCTCCTGGATTCATGAATAGTTTTAAACCAGTTGGAGATATTTTATGCGTAAACATAGAACTCTCAAAGATATACGGTCTCTAGACACTAAACTGTCATCACAACCACATGTTATAGTGTTTATTTTCCCCTGCCTAGCCAACCCCATCGAAACCACACCCTGCTCTGCCAAGCCACAGCCCCACCCTGCCTTTGGAAATAGAAATGGAATAGGAGAATCTCTGGCTTCTGGGAAAAAAAAAAAGATTTTTAAGTAACTAACATGATGTTTCTGGAGAAATCAGGATACAACTGACAGGACTGATGAAAACTTTATAAAGTTTCTTCACATGATAAAGCCCATGGAGATGATAGGAGATAGTGATATCAAATTGTAGATACTGTCAGAGACAATTTTTAAATGACTATTTCTAGTCCATACCTAACTAAAGTGCCTATCCTTGTAAATGTTTAACTTTTAGCCACTTAGTTTTTAATATTCCAGAAATATACATTAAAAATAACATAATGATGATTAGATAGCAATGTTACACTTGAATTTACATCATCCCTTATTTCAGAACCTGTGAAAAATAGTCTTAGGAAATAAAAAAGGATATTTCTTCCATGGCTAGAAGAATTGAAATCAGTATCAGTTGTAAGGACGTAAGGACAAATTTTAATTTTATTTTAAATGCATACTTGCAAATCAAGTTTGCAAAATTTAAAACCACATGAAGACTTATAATCACAGTATTTATGAGCTGGAAGAACATTGAGACCTTCATTTAACAGTGAAGTGAAACTCGGAAAGATCAAATGACCAGGCGAAGGTCACATTAGTACTGGAGCTTAGAACTAAACCTCTGGTCTCCTGGTTGACGGTTCCATGCTTTTCTCATCACTTTCTGCGTTTATGAGACCCTGTAATTACCTGCAGCTTTCAGTCATATGTGCCAACCCAGTCATGTGGTAGACTGGAATATAAAACGATCAGTCCACTAACTGAGACACTGCTTCAGGAATCATAGTATTCATTGTTATGTTGTTGTTATAGTCATTGCTAATATTTGTTGAGTATATGTGTCAGGCATTATATGTATTACTTGCGTCAACCTATTTAATACCCACACTAGTCTGATGGGGTAGGTAATAATGACAATCACAATTGCTATCACATATTATTTTGTTACAGGCACTTCTCCAAGCCTATTATTTCTAGCAAGTTATTGGAATCTTCAGAACTATCCTCTAAAGTACTATTATTCCCATTTTACTGGTGAAGAAACAGTCATAAAGATGTGGAGTCACCGGGTGCAGCAGCTCATGCCTGTAATCCCAGCAGTTTGGGAGGCCAGGGCAGGCGGATCACCTGAGGTTGGAAGTTTGAGACCAGCCTGACCAACATGGAGAAACCCCATCTCTATTAAAAATACAAAATCTGCCGGGTGTGGTGGTGCATGCTTATAATTACTCGGGAGGCTGAGGCGGGAGAATTGCTTGAACCCAGGAGGTGGAGGTTGCAGTGAGCTGACACCACGCCATTGCACTGCAGCCTGGGCAACAAGAGTGAAACTCTGTCTCAAAAAAAAAAAAAGAGAGAGAGAGAGAGAGAGGTGGAGTCATGCCCTGAAACCTTAAACCAAGACATATGCTGCCCCTCTATGCTACATCACCTACTCATTAGTCTCTTCTTTTCCATCACCAAACAGTTAAAAGAAATAAGCAGCTAATTTAGTTATTTTCTCCCTGCATCCCCTGCCTTCTCAATACAAGTTGATACAGAGACAATTAAAGACAGAGGAACCAAAAAGAAGAGAAAGCTGTGCCCAGGGCCATCCGTATCCCAAATAACCTGGACAACCAAGATTTGATTGATATCAGCAATAGTTGAACTTTACCAGGTTATGGCTATGACCCATGAAAGTGTGTGTTTCTGCACATGGTGGCTCGGTATGAGAACATAATCTGCAAATTACTATGTGAGTTAGATTATTTCTGCAGAAAAAAGCAGACATAGGCTCACATTATGTCAGATAGTCGGGAAATGTGTTGTAAGAAAACCAGGGGAAGTGAGAAAGCACAGAAAATGGTCTCGGTGGCTGCACAGCCAAGCCTCATAGAGCATCATTCATTTTGCTTCAGATGACAATAGAAGCTGTAGTCATTTCACAGTCATCCCTGGCTATAATTTGGCATCTCTGCTTACTTCCTGTCTCTCAACTTGCTCACTACCAATTGACTTTTTTCTGTTCTCTTCTCCTACCTCTCTCTCCTGCCTCTGCTCTGAGTCTCTCTTCTTCACCTCTGTATAGTTCCATCTATGTATTTTCTGTAGGGCTCACAATCAAATCTCCATTAATAAAATAGGATCTGTTTGGGTACATGAACAGATGTACTGGTGCATCTAGTACATTGTGCAGAGCTCTTATCAGTTCATCTCAAAGTTTACAGATGGCTGCCTTTTCCACTCCCCATTCCCCTGGGGGAAGCAGGGAACACCTCTGGGTTCATTAGCTGTGGCCAAGGTGGTAGGAACATATACAAGGGGACTTCAAAAAGTTCATAGAAAAACGCAATTAAAGGATAAAAACAAAACAAAAACTTTACCTCTCAACATAAGCTCCATCAAATTCAAGACACTTTCGTAAGTGATAGTACTAGCTGTTTAGTCCATTCCTAAAGAACTGAGGGTTTTGGGAATTTAACCCTATTGATGCAGTCTTTTTTACATTATTAACTGAAACATATCTGTGCCCTTTAAACATTTTTTTATTTATTATTTATGTATTTATTTTGAGACAGAGTCTTGCTCTGTTGCCAGGCTGGAGTGCAGTGGCACGATCTTGGCTCACTGCAACCTCTGCCTCCCAGATTCAAGTGATTCTCCTGTCTCAGCCTCCTGAGTAGCTGGGGCTACAGGTGCATGCCACCACGCCCAGCTAGTATTTTGTATTTTAGTAGAGACAGGGTTTCACCATGTTGGCCATGACAGTCTCGACCTCCTGACCTCATGATCCGCCCACCTCAGACTCCCAAAGTCCTGGGATTATAGGCACAAGCCACGGTGCCCAGCCTAAACATTTTTTTAAGATTAGGAAACAAAAAGAAGTCAGAAGTAGTCAAAGCAGGACTTTAAGGTGGATACTTAGTGATTTTCCCTCAAAACTCTTGCAAAATTGCCTTCATTTGATGAGAGGAATGTGTAGAAGCATTGTTGTGTTGGAGAAGGACTCTCTGATGAAGCTTTCCTGGGCATTTTTTCATTAAAGCTTTGGCTAACTTTCTGAAAACACTCTCATAATAAGCAGATGTTATCATTCCTTGGCCCTCCAAAAAGTCAACCAGAAAAAATGGCTTGAGTATCCCAAAAAAACTGTCACCATGACCTTTGCTCTTGACTGGTCAACTTTTGCTTTGACTGGACCACTTCCACCTCTTGGTAGCCATTTCTTTGATTGTGCTTTTTCTTCAGGATTGTACTGGGAAAGCCATGTTTCAACTGCTACAGCAATTCTTCAAAGAAATGCTGCAGGATCTCAATCCCACTTTTTAAAATTTCCACTGAAAGCTCTGCCATTGTCCATAGTCAATCTAGGTGCACCAATTGTGCCACTCAGACAGTGGAATGTTTGCTCAACCTTAATTTTGTAGTCAGAATTGTGTAAGTTGAACCAGTTGAGAGGTCTATGGTGTTGGCTATTGTCTCTGCTGTTAACCATTGGTCCTCTTCAATTAGGGCACAAACAAGATGAATTTTTTCCTTGAAAATTTATGTGGAGGATCTGCCACTGCAGATTTCATCTTCAATATCATCTTAATTCCTTCTTGAAATGAGTTATTCATTCGTAAACTGCTGATTAACTTGGGGCATTATCCCCACGAAGTTTTCATAAAGCAACCGTCATTTCACCATTCTTCTACTGTAAGTTCGATCTTTATTCTTACTTCAATCTTAGCAGAATTTCATGTCATGATAGGGGCTCTTTTCAAACTAATATATTATCTTTCTTACTGCCTCAAACTAGATCTTGTTCAGACATATTATAGCAAGTTAGTCAAGTTTATTTTGGAGCAAAACAGATTTGAAATCCATGCATAGCTTTTTCATAATATACATTTTCATAGTATGCATTTTTTAAAAGACTCTTGTGGAACAATGCATGGACCTATATGGTTAGAAGGGAACCATGAGTTTGGCAGACACTTTGTGTGGCTTGTCTAATACAAATACATATCTTGTTTCATGTAATGGCCCTATTCAGGACAA
>NW_012107809.1:1255960-1260585 GCF_000951045.1 Mandrillus leucophaeus | reverse complement strand
AGTCTCGACCTCCTGACCTCATGATCCGCCCACCTCAGACTCCCAAAGTCCTGGGATTATAGGCACAAGCCACGGTGCCCAGCCTAAACATTTTTTTAAGATTAGGAAACAAAAAGAAGTCAGAAGTAGTCAAAGCAGGACTTTAAGGTGGATACTTAGTGATTTTCCCTCAAAACTCTTGCAAAATTGCCTTCATTTGATGAGAGGAATGTGTAGAAGCATTGTTGTGTTGGAGAAGGACTCTCTGATGAAGCTTTCCTGGGCATTTTTTCATTAAAGCTTTGGCTAACTTTCTGAAAACACTCTCATAATAAGCAGATGTTATCATTCCTTGGCCCTCCAAAAAGTCAACCAGAAAAAATGGCTTGAGTATCCCAAAAAAACTGTCACCATGACCTTTGCTCTTGACTGGTCAACTTTTGCTTTGACTGGACCACTTCCACCTCTTGGTAGCCATTTCTTTGATTGTGCTTTTTCTTCAGGATTGTACTGGGAAAGCCATGTTTCAACTGCTACAGCAATTCTTCAAAGAAATGCTGCAGGATCTCAATCCCACTTTTTAAAATTTCCACTGAAAGCTCTGCCATTGTCCATAGTCAATCTAGGTGCACCAATTGTGCCACTCAGACAGTGGAATGTTTGCTCAACCTTAATTTTGTAGTCAGAATTGTGTAAGTTGAACCAGTTGAGAGGTCTATGGTGTTGGCTATTGTCTCTGCTGTTAACCATTGGTCCTCTTCAATTAGGGCACAAACAAGATGAATTTTTTCCTTGAAAATTTATGTGGAGGATCTGCCACTGCAGATTTCATCTTCAATATCATCTTAATTCCTTCTTGAAATGAGTTATTCATTCGTAAACTGCTGATTAACTTGGGGCATTATCCCCACGAAGTTTTCATAAAGCAACCGTCATTTCACCATTCTTCTACTGTAAGTTCGATCTTTATTCTTACTTCAATCTTAGCAGAATTTCATGTCATGATAGGGGCTCTTTTCAAACTAATATATTATCTTTCTTACTGCCTCAAACTAGATCTTGTTCAGACATATTATAGCAAGTTAGTCAAGTTTATTTTGGAGAAAAACAGATTTGAAATCCATGCATAGCTTTTTCATAATATACATTTTCATAGTATGCATTTTTTAAAAGACTCTTGTGGAACAATGCATGGACCTATATGGTTAGAAGGGAACCATGAGTTTGGCAGACACTTTGTGTGGCTTGTCTAATACAAATACATATCTTGTTTCATGTAATGGCCCTATTCAGGACAACAGTTCTTGGTGAGATAAAATAAATTAACTTAAAGGTAGAAACTAAAAAATAAAGGGTCACTACTAACTATTCTTTCATTATAGACTTTGGCTAGAGTTCCACTTTTAGCTGTGTTATACTCAAGATTAGGAATTATAAACTTTTTAATGGTCTTGATCTTCAATTCTCTTACTTGCTGAATCTATAGTCAAAAATTTTAGTCGACCGAGAATATAAAAAAAAGCAGCTGTTACCTGTCTACTCTGTTGTAACCCAGGGGCTTTGATAAATCTGACCTTTCAAAATGGACAAACAATGGAAGTTTTTGAACTTGCTTTGTTGATGGCGGTGACTTATAAGGGAATGGAAATAATAATACTGTGCAGTTGCAGATTATTTTGTATGTTTCAAGTACTTGTCATTGAAATGCCACATCCGTACTCCTTTGTAATTTCCCTGGAGCCGCCGTCTCTGCCTAACCAGAAAATGCAAATCAGCATTTTCTCAAGGCCCCACTCAAGGCTCCTCTCCTCTTCCATGAAGGCTCCCCTGGTTTTCTGAATCTCCCCTGATCCCTCCTTCCTCTGAACTCACCATCACTCATTGACTATGCTGTTCATGTGTGATACTGCTTGCTATAATTGCTTTTAAGAAACCATAAATTTTTACTTGTTTATGGTAAATAACTTGACGACCAATGTTATACTCCCTAAACGATATAAGACAGTATCTTACATATAAAAGGTAAGAAGAAAATGAGGGAGACACATAGGAAGAGGCATTATCATGCCAACCTCATACATGAGGAAATTAAAACATATCACTTGGGAATGGAAGAAAATATTGCACTGATTAGTGATGGCCTAAACTGCAGGAAATAGAACAAGATGCAACAGTAAAGAAAAACTACTTAAAGGTAGAAGTAAAATGAGATTGCCAAAAAGAAAAGTGAACAGGAAAAGAAAGAATGAGAAGGAATAGGAAGAAAAGAGACCCCTTAGCTGGTGGGTTGAGATGAATGAATGAATGGATTATTTTTTTAAGGTAGAGGTTAAAAAAAAAGGCAAAGAAGCATTCTTACAATCTCCTTAAGAAAATATGTTATGCCAACCAAAAGAGCTAATTTGGGCTTTAGGAAGTAGAAAAGAAATGAGGAAGGCTGTATCCCTTGGTCAAAGGTAAGAGAACTGAGAAAAGTAAATAGCGGATAAAGGGGAAGAAGAGAGGGAAGTGGTCAGGCCCCCTTTGGGTTATTAAAATTATTCCAAATGAAATCAGTTTTTGACAACGTTGCAAAATTGAAAGGAAGAAAAAGTAAACCACAATAAAAGGAACTTAAGAGTCCAGATGATGCTTTTCTTGCTACAGTGGAATATTTTATTATACTTTTGAAATTACTTCTGCCTTCTGCTTTATCCTAATAGTGATGTAAGACAGTGAGTGCTCTATCAGGACTGGTTATGTGATATCACAATACTTTGAGTCAGAAATTATGTGCAGTTTGGATCATTTTAGCCAAAACTTCAAAAGCATGTGTTTAATTGATTTGCCATCATAAAAGAGGTTCTCATACATTTATACCAGAACTTTTAAATGACGATCTAATCTAGCAATGTCTTATGACTATTGTAAGTTTTATTTTTTATTTTAAAATTTTATTTTTTTGGTTTTTAGACGGGATATTGCTCTGTCTTCCAGCCTAGAGTGTAGTGGCACAATCAAGGCTCACTGCAGCCTTGGCCTCCTGGGCTCAAGCAGTCCTCCCAGCTCAGCCTCTTAAGTAGGTGGGACTACAGGTGCACACCACCACACCCCACTAATTTTTTATTTTTTATAGAGATGAGGTTTCACCATGATGCCCAGGCTGGTCTTGAATCCCTGGACTCAAATGATCCACCCGCGTTGGCCTCCCAAAATGCTGGGATTACAGGCATGAGCCACCATGTACAGCCTAAAATTGTTTTAAGAAATGAAGTCTCACTATATTGCCCAGGCTGGACTAGAACCCCTAGGCTCAAGCAGCCCTCCCACCTTAGCCTCCTGAGTAGCTCGGGCTACAGGCACACACCATCACACCTGGCTTTTATCCTAAGTTTTTAAACGCCAGAATCTCTCCTACAATGCAAGATCATCAGAGCAAAATTAATTCTGTTATTTAAATAAAAAACTCAAAATAGAGGTGTGACGTCTTTCCCCTGGTTTCGAGGATAACCTTCTTGTCCAGTTTTCCTCTTACCACCCCAACTACTACTCCCACATCTTCTTTGAAGATTCTTCTTCCTATATCTTCCCTTGTGTTGGGATTCCTGGACAGTCCATCCTTGAATGTCTGCTTTTTTGACATTTCACAATATCCTTGGATTATTTGCTATTATTTCCCTTGTTTCAACTATTGTTCAGAGGTTAATGACTCCCTAGACTATATCTGCCACCTAATTCCTCTCTATTGAGCTTTTCAACCATAATTCCAACAGTTGGGACATCCCTTTTATGGTCCTCAGACACCGTAAACCTCACACATCCAAAACTGCTCTTATCATTGTTTTCCCCAAACTTGCTCATCTTCCAGTATGCTCTTCTTCCAGCCCTATAATCCATCAGGCTTCCCAGAGCAGAATCCTGAATGTTATCATTCATTTATGTTTCAGCTACATGTCCAGTCATCTGGCTCCACAGAGCCTACCTGTTGAATATTTCTTGAACTATTTCTATTGATCCCAGTTAACTCCCACCCTAGAATTTCACAGTGAAACCTTCCCAGTTTTCCTGCCCCAGATTACGTCAAGTTCCCTAGTTTTGCACTTTCATTGTACCCTATGGCTCTCTTTTACAATACATCTTGGTTTTAGCAAGCAAAGCCGATGTAACAAATAAACCCGAATATAAAACTGCTCATCTATTCGGTGTTATTGTCTGTTCACATGACACTCCTGAGCTAGTGTTCAGGTTATCAGAGCCACACACTTAGACAGCCAGGCTCCTCCCAGTTTATTCCTCTACACAGCCCCCCATCCCCCCGCCACTTCCCGCCCTCCCCATTCCCCTCTCCGTTCCCCCTAGTCCTGCCCCCGGTGTGCATCATTTCCACTTAGAGAACATTGGCTAGGAATTAGTCACATGACTATCTCCCACTGCAAAGGAGGCCGGGAAATGTAGTGCAGCTGTCTAAGCAAACAAAGCAAAGAAGCAAACAACAGATTTGGGGGGAAAGCAGTCTCTGCCACAACAGCACCTTGTTACAGTTGTCATTTTTCCAGTTATTTGTGCAATTACATGATTGTCTGTTTCCTCCAACAAATTTTAAGCTCTATGAGGACAGATGCATTTTTTTTGGTTGTCGTGTTTTTTTTTTTTTTTTTTTTTTTTTT
>NW_012107809.1:1249788-1255355 GCF_000951045.1 Mandrillus leucophaeus | reverse complement strand
TAGGTTATCACCACAGGACTAGATGACCATGTATCAGTCACCAATGTCCTTCCTAACAAGGAGTCTCACACAGGAATCCTTTTTTTTTTTTTTTTTGAGACGGAGTCTCCTTCTGTCACCCAGACTGTAGAGCAGTGATGCAATCTCGGCTCACTGCAACCTCCGCCTCCTGGGTTCAAGCGATTCTCCTGCCTCAGCCTCCTGAGTAGCTGGGATTACAGACGTGTGCCACCACGTCTTGCTAATCTTTGTGTTTTTTAGTAGAGACAGGGTTTCACTATGTTGGCCAGGCTGTAGCCTGGTCTTGAACTCCCGACTCAGGTGATCCACTCAACTTGACCTCACAAAGTGCTGGGATTACAGGGATGAGCCACCGCGCTCAGTGGACAGATTCATTTTTGTTCACAACCTGGTCCCAGTTAGCTTCAACAAATGTGTGTTGAATTAATCAATGAATACTTATTAATTCAAATCAATGAATACTTATAATTCAGATCTTAGTAATTAATCATTATTAATACTTATTAATTCATTAATCAATGAATACTTTTTAATTCAGCATATGTAGTCTGGAGCATTGTAACAGCCTTCTGACTAACCTCCCTATCTCTCTTCTTTGCCTCTTGCATAGTGTAGCCATAGTGATCTTCGTAAACCGTCTATTTGATCCTGCCATTTTCTTTAAAATGGAGTTTCTTTCAAACTCTTCAGTGGTCCTTTGTTGCCCTCAGAATTTCTTATCTTGCCATGTAATTCCCTCCTGTTCATCTTTCCAGCCCTACTTCTCACCATATAGGTACATACACTCACACACACACTAGGTGTCTTCCTCTCTTCCCCATCTAGCCACACTGAAACACTGACACTCGCCCCAAAAGCACCATGCCCTTGACCTGGTTAACTGCTCATTGCCTTCAGTCTCAGCTTAGTTGTCACTTTCTTGGCCCCTCAAGATGATGTTGGTACCCCTGCACTGTGCTCCCATAACCCTCTGTCTACTGTAACAGGCATTTTATGGTTTACCTTAAGTTACTGTAGGGGCAAAGAACGCTTCCTTCTCCTTTTGAAGGTTCAAGTCTCCTAATCAAACTGACAATAGACAGATTAACAGGAGAAAAGTCATACACATTTATTAACGTGCACATTACACAGGAGTCCTGCAAATATGAGACTCAAAGAAAGGACAGATGGTTTAAGTACTTATACTGTCTTCATAGGGAAGAGAAAAACAGGGGGTGTAGGCAATTCTGAGGGGTAATAAATCATTTTCAGGTGAATTGAATGAACCCAAAGAGCAGACAATAGTTTGTCAATAATTTTCTCTGGAAACTGAATGGGAAAAGTTACCAGAAGGTGAGGGGTAGAACTACACTGTGAACAAAAGTTGTCTTACCATACATATAAAGTCTGTTGGATAATTTTTTAGAGCTGCCCTCAAAAGAACAAATGAGGCTGGGCCCAGTGGCTCATGCCTATAATCCCAGCCCTTTGGGAGGCCAAGGCAGGTGAATCATTTGAGGTCAGGAGTTCAAGACCAGCCTGGCCAATATGGTGAAACCCTGTCTATGCTAAAAATACAAAAAATAGCCGGACATGGTGGTGGGCATCTGTAATCCCAGCTACTCAGGAGGCTGAGGCATAGGAATTGCATGAACCCAGGAGGCAGAGATTTCAGTGGCTACTTCACTCCAGCCTGGGCCATAGAGTGAGACAGTCTCGAAAGAGAAAAAAAAAAAAAAAAAAGAATAGATGAAAAGTCTATTTCCCATGCTGATGACTTCTATTCCCTTTCCTCTCTGGTGGTTAATCATTCCCAATTATTTGATGAGATTCCTAAGGAACACAATTGAATTTCTTTTGGAAATTTTCATCAGTCAGATAAGGGAACTTCTAGAGAAAGTCCTTCTCTGTGCTGGATGGGAGGGGAACAAAAGAAGGAAAGTTAAAAAGTTCTGGCCAGGCACGGTGGCTCACGTCTGTAATCCCAACACTTGGGAGGCTGAGGCGGGTGGATGACGAGGTCAGGAGTTCAAGACCAGCCTGGCCAACATGGTGAAACCCTGTCTCTACTAAAAATACAAAAATTAGCAGGGCCTGGTGGCTTGCGCCTGTAGTACCAGCTACTCAGGAGGCTGAGGCAGAGAATTGCCTAAAACCGGAAGGTGGAGGTTGTGCCGCGATCGTGCTACTGCACTCCAACCTGGGCAACAGTGCAAGACTCCATCTCAAACAACAACAACAAAAAAAACACAAAAAGGTCTTGATTCTGAGGCCGTTTTGAAAGCCTTCCAATTTCCTTTAAATTCCATACATTGGGGACTCATTCTCTGTGTCCCAACAGTATCAGGTTCTTTTTCCCTGGCAGACTGTCCTGCCACGTCCTATTCCCTGTAGTGCTCTAAACGCTGGTTAGCACATAGCCTACATCCTGGAAAAGAGGCTTGATGGATGTGTAGCGTAGAAAAAATACTTTTTCCTCACCCATCCAAAGGACAGATTAATAAGAGAAAAGCACACAGGTTTACTTAATTTATGTTTTACATGACATGGGCATCTTCATAAGGAAATGAAGACCTGAAGAAATGGTTAAACTTGTGTATTTATTAATACATGCTAGGTTTGATGAATAAGTAGACAGTCATGGAGAAACAGGATTGCACAAAGGGTATAATCCAATGGTAATAAAGTAGGGGAAACTCAGCAAGGCCTGTTTGTTCAGATTCTTCTCTGTGGCCTTTTGTCTTAAAAGATAAGGACGTTCCTTTCCACTGGGTACAGGGAAGGCACCTCTTACATGGGGGTGTTATAACCTGCTTCAGGATAAAGAAAAATTCTTCCTTGGTTTTTATGACCTTTAGAAAAGAAAGGTGGGCAGGAGTGGGGATGAGGGTGAATGATTTTCCTGCTGTTTTCTCAAATGTCAAGGTGCCATATTTGGGGGTAGTGTGTCCTGAGCCCCATCAGGTGGATTGATGGATAGATAAATGATGTTTAGGAGAGAGTTGGGTTCAAGAGCAGATATTACTGGTGGCATCTGCTAAGAAAACCTCAGTGCTAGAAACACCACAATTCCCAGGCAAAATTGTATTAAAAATTATTAGTGTTAGTTATCAAAAAGACTTTCCAAATTTATTTCCATAATCTGAGTTTCATAATTGTCACCTTATTGCAAAAGTTCTATAGAGGTTCTTTTCTTCTCTTCTAAAACATTAACTTCATTAACTTCTAAAACACAAATAGCCTAAAAGCTTGCACTTTCTAAAGATACAGATGATTGATAAGTTGTCTCCTCTTGATTTCAAGGTAGAGAAGAACATGGGGTTGCACAGAAGCCCAGTATTGGCTTCGCCTCTTCTTCCTGGGGCTCAGTGGAGTTTGATGGATTTCAAAATTCAAGCTGTAAAATATGAGAGGACTTGATTTTCTCCAAATCATATTTCCTTGTGTGTGCTCCAGAGTCTTAGAGTCTGGAGGGGGTGGGGCTTGGAGATGGGACAAGGCTTGACTAGAGTCCAGCCTCCCAGAGTAAATGCAATTCAGCAGCCAGAATAACAGACTCCCAATTTAGGAATTTGCCATGGATGCTGCCCAAGGATCATTCCTGGGTTCCTCTGAGTATATTTGACTAACTGAAAGAGAGAAGCAACTTGTAGTCATATATAACAGTCAGGATTGTCTCATCACCAGAGCAAAAACAATAGATTTTTAAGTGTCTCTTATTGCTGGAGGCAAAGAAATGAATTTAACGAGGTATTCATCGGGCAGGAAACTTCACAATTTGTGTGTGTGTATATATGTACACATATGTAATTTTTAAACTTTGTTTATTTATTTGTTTTTTGAGATGGAGTCTCTCTCTGTCACCCAGGCTGAAATGCAGTGGCACCATCTTGGCTCACTGCAACCTCCACCTCCCAGGTTCAAACAATTCTCCTGCACCAGCCTCTTGAGTAGCTGGGACTACAGGCACGCTCCACCACACCTGCCTAAGTTTTGTATTTTTAGTAGAGATGGGGTTTCACCATGTTGGCCAGGCTGGTCTTGAACTCCTGACCTCAGGTGATCCACCCACCTCGACCTCCCAAAGTGCTGGGATTACAGGCATGAGCCACGGTGCCTGGCCCACAATTTCAGTATAAGAGTAACAGCTACTTGCCAAAGTCATAAAAAAAAAGATCATCCAACTTAATTTATCTGCCCAATTACATCTAATATTACTATAAAAATAAAAATAATTTTTAAGGTATAAGCTTTTAAACCAATACTTCTATTTCAAGAATTTTAGCAAATCTAAATTTCCTAACTATTGGTTGTATAGGATCTGTAAGTTGTTTTGATTTCTAAATGAAGGGAAGAAGAAAAAGGACACCCTCTGTTACGATTTAGCTTAAACTTCCCTCTTTGCTTTATTTTCAACCAAGTCAGAAAACCATGTTCTTTGTTTACCTCATTCCTTCATTTTTTTCAAACAACAAAAAACAACTGTCCTCTTTTTCTATGTATGGTTCTGGTCCAAAGTAATCAGTATTGGAAATTGGGCTGTTTTTTGCTTCATTTCTGTGGCCTGAGTCCTTCCCTCCAATACCAGGATGCCCTTTGGGAAGATACAGAGGATATGATGTAATTCTCTTTGATCTCTTTTCAGGCTTTGGGCTTTTTCTTCAGGCCCAACCCTTAATGAACCTGCTTTCTAATTAGCCAGCAAGGAGTACGGTGCAATGAAATGTACATCTTCTGCTTCCCTTTTCTCTTCAATAAAAGCACACGTGTTATTTGCTCGTTCAGCCAACTCAGGTGATTTCGCCAGAATGTGTGCATAAATCTCAGCATCATTGTCAAACAGCTGGAAGCAAACCTTTTTTTTTTTCTTTCTCACAAGTTGGAAACTAAAAAATAGAAACTGCCTTGTCCAGGGTCAAGCCGGGCTGAAGCGGGAGGGGCCACTGCAGCAGAGGCGGGAGGAAGGTGTTCAGGTGAATATTCATCCCCCAAGTCCACTTCGTCATTCACCAAGTGATGCCCTGTTTATGAAATTGGGCAAAGCAAAAATCTAAATTTAGAAAATCATTTAGAACAAATTTCATATGTTAACTTGATAAGTGTACATTTACTCCCTGGATATTTGGAATACTATATGATTTCATAATGAACACTTTGAATTAATTTTGCTCTTTTTCTCTAATATTGGGCTTCTTTGGCTCTTCTCCTGATACACTGGCAACTGGCAAACGCATGTGCTTTAGTTTGGTGGGGGTTGGAACTGAGATTGGTCACAGAGCCCTACTTCAGCTAACTGGAAAACAGTGCTATTGAAAGCGCTTTCTCCAATTGCCTTTCCTCTGAGCCCACCACTCACTCAGGCAGCTGCTGCCCAGACCCTCACCTTGGCTATTATTTTATTTTATTAATTTTTATTATTTATTTTTATTTATTTATTTATTCATTTATTTATTTATTTATTTTGAGACAGGGTCTCGCTCTGTCATCCAGGCTAGAATACAGTGGCGGGATCTAGGCTCACTGCAATCTCTGCCTCCTGGGTTCAAGCGATTTTCCTGCCTCGGCCT
>NW_012107809.1:1247146-1248828 GCF_000951045.1 Mandrillus leucophaeus | reverse complement strand
GAAAGAGAGAGAGGAAGGAAAGAAGGAAGGAAGGAAGGAAGGAAGGAAGGAAGGAAGGAAGGAAGGAAGGAAGGAAGGAAGGAAGGAAGGGGAAATCGGTGGTACATTGGTTAAAATATCAACTCCTGTCCCCACCCTGGACAACTGACTCAGAATCTTTGGGGTTGGGAACCTCCAAAAGTTTTTAATAAGTATCGCAGACACTAGAACTTGAAAACCATCCATGTAGTCCTTTCTGGGTGCACTTCATCATCCCCCTTGATCTACCCAGGTCCAGTTAGTGTGCAGGGTTTTTTGGAAGGGGAAGGAGAACTTTCCCTCTACCCTCTGAAGGTGTGATAATTGAGTCTATGATGTAAACTGACAGCAGACAACTTGACAAGAGACAAGACATACAAATTTATTACATGCACAGGGGCGTCACATGAGAGAAACACGAATAAAATCCCCCCGTCCGCCCTTATCCACGGTTTTGCTTTCCTCCATCTCAGTCACCCATGGTCAACCATGGTTCGAAAATAGCTGAGTACAGTACGATAAGATATTTCGAGAGAGAAAAAAACCACATTCACACAACTTTCACACAGTATATTATTCTAAGTATTCTATTTTATTACTAATTATTGTTAAATCTCTTACTGTGCCTAATTTATTTTTTAAATTTGCTTTAGAGATGGGGTCTCACTATGTTTCCCAGGCTGGTCTCAAACTCCCAGGCTCAAGCTCTTCTCCTGGCCCAGCCTCCTAAGTAGCTGGAACTACAGATGCATGCCACCTTGCCCAGCCTAATTTATAAATTAAACTTTACCATAGGTACGCATGTATAGGAAACATCAGACTATATATAAGGTTTGGTGCCATCTTTGATTTCAGGCATCCACTGGAGGGCTTGGGACTTACCCCCATGGATAAGGGGGGGACTACTGTACCTCATAATCTGGTGGATCTAGAATCTTATATACCCTATTCATAGAGGAGGGTGAGGAGAGGTGTAGCCAACTCAGGAGAGAGTAATGATTTGGGGAAAAGATGAACGGGACCTCAGAAGAATAGGTGACAGCCTGTGACAAAGTCTGTCTGGGTATGGTGTCGAACTCCAATCTCCTCTCCTGTGATCTGAGTTAATCTTCCCTGCTTGATGAAATTCCCCAAGAGGGGATTCATGACAACTGAGTTCTCTTTAGAGGATCCATCAATAGGCAGGGAGTTCTGAGAAAGCCTCTGCCTGCATATGCTATGTCCCAGGTGTCCTCAGTTCAAAGTAATCAGCCTATCAAAGTGTCATTTTGGGGGATGATATTTCCTGAATTCCTTTGTCTTCATCTAAGACCTGGCCTTCTATGTAAAAGTCAGATTTATCAACTTTGAAAGACCCATGAGTCTTCAACAAACTATGATGTCCTTTCGTTCATTCTGCACAGTGTCACTGCCACACACACACGTGCATGCACACATGTGAGCAACCACATACGGAGACACGTGCTTGCATGAGCATGTGCATAGTGGGCACAGGTACATGGGTACATGGGTGCATACGTGCTTGTACCAGCTTCCAGATTTCTGTAGGGCCAGTGCCTTGGGTCATTTGCCTTGTCTCTTAAAAATGTCTCCTGACTAGGGCAGCCCTAACCAGGATTGGGTTGGGAATATTAGGTAGAAGAATCAATAGGGAAAAAAGCTTT
>NW_012107809.1:1244133-1246896 GCF_000951045.1 Mandrillus leucophaeus | reverse complement strand
GGGGTTTCACCTTGTTAGCCAGGATGGTCTCGATCTCCTGACCTCATAATCCGCCCACCTCGGCCTCCCAAAGTGCTGGGATTACAGGCGTGAGCCACCGCGCCCGGCCGGGAAAAAGGCTTTTAGTGCAAAAATGCTTTGGATAGAATTCCAAAGGTTTAAATTTCACAGCTTTGACAGAAGTCAAAGGTCTAGATAAAACCTAGATGTGTGCAGGAAAGAAAAAGTTCTTCTAGATAAAACTGAGATATTTGCAAGAAAGAAAAAATGAAGAGGTTAATTTTATTTTCTAAAACTCACTACAGGCCGGGCATTGTGGCTCACGCTTATAAGCCCAACATTTGGGAGGTCAAGGCAAGAGGATCACTTTAGTCTGGGAGTTGGAGACCAGCCTGGGCAACATAGTGAGACCTCATCTGTAAAAAAAAAAAAATTTTTTTTTTAATTAGTCAGGTGTGGTGGCACATGCTTGCAGTTCCAGCTACTTGGGAGGCTGAAGGGGGAGGATCACTTGAGACCAGAAGTTCAAGGCTGCAATGAGCTATGATCATGCCACTTCACTCCAGCCTGGGTGACAGAGCAAGACCCTGTCTATCTCTACAATAAATAAATAAATAAAAATAAAAAACAAAACTACAGATTTGGTTGCAGATGAACTTGCATTTTGTCTTCATTTTTTCCAAAGTGATTCATTCTTCCTGGTTCTTGAACACCTGCTTAAAAATAGATGTTTTTCTTTTTTTTCTTTTTTACTTTTCTGTGTCCTTGGGGTGTGCCAACCATACTTGAAACCATGAGGTAGGTCTAATACCAGGGAAGGGGTGATGGGATGGAGGAAAGTCCTATTGGATCTGCATAATGTACTCATTGTTTAAAACCATACATTGCGCAGAAAGCTGTGGTTAGATTTGTGGTGTGAAACAGGGAACTCTGCAACTCTCAAGCAACAGTTTCCATGCCTAAGGTGAGTGTTTACATTATAGAGGCTGGAATCCCTGTTAATACCTTAGGTGCTTTTTTTTCATGAAGACTGTATTAAGTTTGGGATTTTCTTTCCCTCCAAGTTTTTCAAAACAGCCCACCATAAAAAGGAAGTTTCAACCAACAGAATTGACTTGAAATAAAAATTGGCCTGTGTGTCCCAAATTTACTCACTTGCAGGACTACCTTTTGCTCTCTCCCACTTCCCTTCCTCTCATTGCCTCAGCCTCTTTTTTAAGTTCCTAGTCAGTTAAGGCACATTTCCTGATTTGGCAAACACCACCCCCCCACCCCCTTTTTCTTGGGTAAAACTTCCTGAGTTGACATTAAAGAGAACTGTTACCTCACCCAAGAGCTTTAGGAGGAAAATGGCATTTAGGTTTTATTACATAAAGCCCCACAGTAGTTACCACTTTATAAAATTCAAGTGACTTTTTTCCAAGCTCCTAGTTTTCCAAAGCTGTCTGCCTGGCGACCTCCCAGAGGGCGAGATGCCTCCGAGCGAGCGTGGAGCGGGCCTCCCGGCCTTGGCAGGCAGCTAGGATGAAGATCTTTCCAGCTCTGGCTGGCTGGAAGGAAACTGGCAGCAGAGAGCAGTATCGATGTCCGAGGCCATTCTGGAATCTAAGAGAAGGAGGGCACAGATTCCAATGGCCTGGGGAAGAACCACTCTGTAGCCCCTGGCACCTAGGGATAGTAACCTTTCTGCAGAAAAACCTAGCAGCGGGGCCTGGGAGTTCTTCATTCAACTGCCTCCCTCCCCTCCTCCGCTTTCAGGGAGAAGTGGGGAAGTGGGAGGTCTGTTTGCATCAGTGGTAACCACAGCCATTCCCGGTGCCCCTTGCCGCCACCCTTTCAGGGCTTGGTATGCCAACGGTTCTTCCTTCTTCTTCTTTGATGCTGAACGCAGCCAAGACACAGTCATCGCCATTTGCGTCTTCCTGGGAATCCGGTTAGGCCCAGATTTACTTCTCCTGGAGGTGTCTGTGTCTTCTCTGGTGTTGAGGAAAACAAGTTTGTTCTTTTTCCATCCCCCTGCTGCCTATGGGTCTTTGCTCAGATGTCACCTTTTCAGAGAAGCCTTTCCCAACCACAGGTGTGGCCCCAAACCCAGATATATGTGCTCTTCTACTTCTCGGCTTTATTGTTCTCCATAACACTTCTCACCTCCTAAAATACTTCGTACATGTGTTATATTTTACTGTTTCATTTGATTTTCTGCCTATCTTCTGCCATCTGCCCCGTGCTCACACCCACACCCTGCATCCCGAGCGCCCAGAACAGTGCCACGTACATAGTAGGCGCTCGATAAGTATTCGTTAAATAATGAATGGATTTGAGACTTTCTGAAACCCTAAGAAAGATATGAGAAGGTATGATTTTTGATTAAGAAAAATGTTTCTGGCCAGACACGGTGGCTCATCCTTGTAATCACAGCACTCCACGAGGCTGAGGCAGGAGGATTGCATGATCCCCCGAGTTCAAGATCAGCATGGGCAACATGGCAAAACCCTGTCTCTACATAAAACTTTTTAAAAATTAGCCTGGCACAGTGGCATGTGCCTATGTCCTCAGCTACTCAGTAGGCTGAAATGGGAGGATCCCTTGAGCCTAGAAGTTTGAGGTGGCAGTAAGCCGTGGTCATGCCACTGCATTCCAGCCTGGGTGATAGAGCGAGACCCTGTGTCTCAAAAAAAAAAAAAAAGACAGATGTAATCCTTATCAGTGAGGTCTAAAATGAATGGGCCAACACTGGTCAGCCTGAGACTTATCCCCACTCAC
>NW_012107809.1:1237765-1243886 GCF_000951045.1 Mandrillus leucophaeus | reverse complement strand
TTTCTAAAGTATCAGGGCTAGAGGAGGGGATTAGAAGCCATAAAGGAAGACAGCATTCATGGGATAGGGAGATGATCACGTTGTCAACTAATATTTGTGATAAACTAATGAGATGTCATCATCCCTATTTCATAAATGAAGCAACTGAGGCACAGAGCATTTGCATAACTTACCCAAGGTCACACAGAGAGAAAGTGACAGACGGCATCAAGGTGTGGAACCATGATCTTTCACTGCTGTCCCCTGACTTCTGTTTAGACCACAAAGCCTGGTAATTTGACATCCTCAGCAGAATCAGATGCATAAGCCCCACATTCAAATCCCAGCTCTGCCACTTGCTGGCAGGGTGACTCTAGGCAAGGTTCTGGGCTCCTATAGGTAACTGTTTTCCTAGGAAGATAATGAAAAGGGAGGACCTAGCATGCTATGATTCTACTTATGCCTCCCAACCGTCCAGTGGGGCAGGAAGGGAACAAGTATTACTAACACCGGAAAAAGAAATTAAAACCCAGGGAGACTATGTGACTCGGGTGTGGCTAAGCAACATGTTAAGTCAGTCTTTGGAGAAAAACCATCCAGGAAAGAGGTATCTTGACATAACACAATTTTCACCTTCTCTCCAAATCACAGTTTTGTTTTGTTTTGTTTTGTTTTTTGAGACAGAGTCTCGCACTGTTGCCAGGCTGGAGTGCAGTGGTGCGATCTCGGCTCACTGCAACCTCTGCCTCTTGTGTTCAAGCGATTTTCTTGCCTCAGCCTTGCGAGTAGCTGGGACTACAGGAGCGCACCACCACACCCAGCTAATTTTTTGTGTTTTTAGTAGAGACAGGGTTTCACCATGTTGGCCGATATGGTCTGGATCTCTTGACCTCTTTGCCCACCTCGGCCTCCCCAAGTGCTGAGATCACAGGCGTGAGCCACCACAACCAGCCCAAATCATAGTTTTTATGGCTGAAAAAGATACTGAGTGACATGCTAACTTTAAAGCTGTTGTAGGCCGGGTGTGGTGGCTCACGCCTGTAGTTCCAGCACTTTGGGAGGCCTAGGTGGGCGGATTACTTGAGGTCAGGAGTTTGAGACCAGCCTGGCCAACATGGTGAAACTCCATCTCTACTAAAAAGACAAAAATTAGCCGAGCATGCTGGGACACGCCTGTAGTCCCAGCTACTTGGAAGGCTGAGGCAGGAGAATCGCTTGAACCCAGGAGGTGGAGGTTGCAGTGGGCCAAGATCGTGCCACGCACTCCAGCTTGGGAGACAGAGCGAGACTCCATCTCAAAAAAAAAAAAAAAAATACATAAAATAAATACATAAAGCTGTTGTAAATTTTAAGTTTCTACTTTTAAGTTCTCTGATTTAAAAAACACTTCCCTATGGTAACTAAAAGCAGCTTTAGAAATTGTGGATGTTAGATGAGATCTGGGTTTCTGCTTGGGCAAGGCTTGGTGGTTGTGAAGTTGCATGCTACATGTCCCAATAAAATCGCCTCCTTGAAAGAACATGATCCACAGAAATCTATTGAAATGCAATTTATGGAAAATCTAACACGGCCTTGGGTCCCACGCTTGTTCTTCCATTGCTGTCAACACAGTGAAATTCTGTCCCTGTTGATTACTTTTCTGTTTCCATGGGCTTGCTGATTAAATGCTATATATATATATATGTGTGTGTGTGTAACTATATATATATATAAAATGCTATATATATATAAACACTTTGAATATTTAAATGAGAAAGAAAAAAAATCCTCCTCTTTGCTTCACCATGACATTAGAGCTACAGTAGTGACTCTGTCTGATGTTAACTGAGCACATACTCTGTTAAGAAAGCCACCTTAAATAAGCAAACTCAAATTGTATCTTTGAGGAAATTATTCTCTTCTGTTTCCTTTGTAGCAAGGGCAGAGTCAAAAACTGCGTTTCTTCTTCAACCTGTGAGATCAGATTTAAATTTCTTTGTTTATTTATTTTGGCTAGATGATATTCCCTTTGTTAGCACAGAACAAACTAGTCATAGAGTTTTCTATAAGTGAAAAACCTGGCTGGGCGCAGGAGAATCATGCTTGCCTATAATCCCAGAGCTTTTGGAAGCTGAGGTGGGAGGACTGCTTGAGGCCAGGAGTTGGTGATCAGTCTGGGCAACATAGTGAGACCCCGTTTCTACAAAAAAAAGAATTAAAATTAGCCAGTCATGCTGGTGTGAAGACTTAGAAGGCTGAAGCAGGAAGATGCTTGAGCCCACGAGTTCAAGGCTTCAGTAAGCTGTGATCACACCACTGCATTTCAGCCTGGGTAACAAAGCAAGACCCTGTCTGTTTAAAAAAAAAAGAAACAAAGAAAAATGTCAAAAGTCAAAAAAACTCAACTTGAAAAAATCTGGTTCTGATCCCTCTCTGTAATGCTAGCACTCGTGAAAAATTCAGCATTTGTGGAATTCCTTCCTTTATGATTTAGGAATCTCCACCTGGCTCCCCACCCCCACCAGATACAAGCCTCTCTCTTCTCTTGGGACCAGGACGAGGCTGCAAGCCTGAGTGCCACAGCGCTGGGTTCTTCAATGCATGGCCTTGGTGAGTTATCCTGAGAAGCTGTGTAGGGAAAGTGCCAGTCTGGCCAAGCTATAGGTGCCCAGGAAAGCCCTGATTTGTGAGTGCATAGTGTGTGGGGCACACAATCCCGAAGGAGTGGCAGGGGCCTATCCATCTCCTTTGCAGGATTTAAAACTAAGATGGCAGTGATGGAGGAACAGATGGCAAGTGTTAGTCAGAGGCAGAGACTTAGTATGCTCATATGGGCTCAAATTTTTTCATGAGAGAAATGCTCTCCTGACCCTCTCTAGCCCCAAAAGTCCAGAGGAAGAATTTTGCAAGCATGATTAGTGTTTTTAAATGTATTGCTCTCCCCCATAGGTTTCTATCAGGTCTTTAAAAATTCGATTCAGTGTCCGTCTAATCTTTACAAGTTATTTTCACCTGTGTTAAGGCTCTTTTTCCAAGTTACTGCTTCTTCTTCATGTATATGTGTGTGTTTGTGTGTGTGCCTTGTCTTCTAATCTAGCTCCTTTGCTGAATATTTATTGAGCACCTATTATGTGCCAAGGACAGTATATAGCAGTATGAATGCAAATGCCATGGTACTGACATTCTAATTAGGAGCTCTTCACTGATTCTGCTCCTTTTACCTTCTCTGTGCTGCCTTTGCTTCCTAGTTACTTTATCACATATACTTCATATTCATCTTCAATTTTTCATCTAAAGATAGGATGCTACATAACATTTTTTAAAAAGTAAAGTCATGTCTGTCATGCAAATATAAAGTGAACATGTGCCAAAGATTTTTAATTTATTGATTTATGAGGGATCCAGAAAAAACCGTTAAAACCAATTCAAAGGACAATTTGAAGAACAGATAGATATGGAGGCAATCTGGAATGTTGCAATGAATTTACTAATAGGTACAAAATTGGCTGGTATCTGATAGAAGAAAAATATGTAGTGTTTTGGGTCATCTACTGGGTAGAAATTAATTGCATGACTATCAGATAAAATTGATGTGCATTTTCAAAACAAGAATCATTTGAATAACTATGAACAGGACATATCTGCACTGATATCAGTTTTCTACAACTTAACTTCTATACCTATAGGATTATGAAACAGACTAATCAATCCAAGATAATCAAAAGTTTCTATTCCTATAGAAGCAGATAATTACCAGACAATCTGCTAAAACACTCAGGGACTCTACTGAAATAACACCGAAGAATCTCTTTTGCCCCTTTCCAAGTCTTTATAATTTTCCTGACAAGGGCTTTACAAGGAGAAAATTAAGCTCAACTCTTGTCAGTTTCTAGCAGGTCTGAAGTAACAATGATTAGTCCATTTTTAAAATAGCCTTTGGTGGGAGCTCCACTTACATGACATCTGGCAGACATCAGGAAATTTGGCTATGGGATGGATGTGTAAGGTTCTAAGGAGGCCACAGTGCTGCCATGGGAGCCGGGTGGTTGTGCTCCTGTAGGACCTTAGCTTTCTCTGCACAGTTTCCTCCTTTCTAAAGTGGAGAAAATAACAGTAACTATTTCATAGGATCATGTTGAGAACTAAATAAGATAATACACATGAAGCGCCCAGCACAGTGCCTGACCCACAGTATGTACTCAATAAATGTTCACTGTTTGAAGAAAATGTCTGTTAAACGTGGTAGTTTCTAATGAATATCAGTAAATTCAACCCGGTTGGGCAGAAGAGAGGATGATGCTCTGAGCCTAGCCACTATAGAAGAGGGCAAGTTTTGCTGCACTGGTGGCTGTTTGATATTTTCTTTCTTTCTTTTCTTTTTTTTTTTTTTGGAGACGGAGTCTTGCTCTATAGCCAAGCTGGAGTGCAGTGGCGCAATCTCGGCTCACTGCAACCTCCGCCTCCCAGGTTCAAGCAATTCTCCTGTCTCAGCCTCCCAAGTAGCTGGGACTACAAACGCGCCCCACCACGCCTAGCTAATTTTTGTATTTTTGGAGACGGGCTTTCATCATGTTGGCCAGGATGGTCTCAATCTCTTGACCTCGTGATCCAACTGCTTCGGCCCCCAAAGTGCTGGGATTACAGGCGTGAGCCACCACGCCTGGCCTGTTTGATATTTTCAGTGTTTACACCAATTCCCATGGTTGCTTACATTTGCTTTTAATGTAGGATGATTCTAAGACCTGTCCAGACAAGGGGTGATAAATTTCAGTAAATTAAGAAGATGGCAGGTTTTTGCATGCCACAATTTAAACTTCTCATTGCAGGTGGAGGGAGGTAAAAGGGTTTTTGTGAGTGAAGTTGAAATTTTTTTTTTTTTTTTTTTTTGAGACAAGGTCTTGCTTTGCACCCAGGCTGGAGTGCAGTGTCTCGGACAAGGCTCCCTGCAGCCTCAACTTCTTGGCTCAACTGATTCCCCCCATCTCAGCCTCCCAAGAAACTGGGACCACGTTGCCCAGGCTGGTCTGTAACTCCTGATCTTAAGATATCCACCCACCCTGACCTCCCAAAGTGCTGGGATTACAGGCATGAGCCACCATGCCCAACCAAAATTGTCTTTTAAGAGAGAGCCCTGACTGGGCGCGATAGCTCACACCTGTAATCCCAGCACTTTGGGAGGCCGAGGTGGGTGGATCACATGAGATCAGGAGTTGGAGACCAGCCTGGCTAACATGGTGAAACCCCAACTCTACTAAAAATACAAAAGATTAGTCAGGCGTGGTGGCAGGCACCTATAATCCCAGCTACTCGGGAGGCTGAGGCAAGAGAATCGCTTGAACCCAGGAGGCAGAGGTTGCAGTGAGCCGAGATCGCAACATTGCACTCCAGCGTGGGCGACAGAGCAACACTTCATCTCAAAAAAAAAAAAAAAAGAGAGAGAGAGAGCGCCCCATTCCATCCCTGGACAATGGTACTTGTTCCAGCCAGTTAATTTTCTGTGCCTCAGATAAGTTAAGGAGATCATACGTTTTAAACTGTTCTATGAAAATGCCTTAGGAGCTTTGCAAACATTTTATTCAAATTTCAATTTTAACTATTTATGAATTTATTATTAAAAGCAAATGACTTGGAATAATGAAAAAGTTCTGGAAATGGACAAGAGTGATGGTTGCACATTGTGAATGTACTTAATGCCCTTGAATTGTACACTGAAGCACGGTTAAAATGGCAAATTTTATGTTATAAATATCTTGCCACAATATAAAAAAAATTAAAGCAAATACACACACATGCATTAAAATGTACTACATTTTAATAAATTGGAGACTTCCCATGTGCTATCCAGTTTATGCAGATTTCTGGATAAAACTTTTTTTCATCTTTGTTTACTTGAAGAATATTTTGAAATTGAAAGATAACTCTTTAAAAACTGTTACCATTTGTAACTATATTTCTACCCAAACAAGAATTTTCTTATATATTGTGTAACCAAAACTAAATACAGAAACAAATCAGATGATGAGGCTGTAACTGTTTTCCATTGGGTTCAATTTGTAAACGTTTGTGTTAAACAAAAACAGCCTGTTCGAATGACATTATAATAAGGAGTTGTCTTAATTTTACCATATAAAAACAATTAATACTAAAAATCTCATTTTACTTA
>NW_012107809.1:1234425-1237715 GCF_000951045.1 Mandrillus leucophaeus | reverse complement strand
GCCCTGACTGGGCGCGATAGCTCACACCTGTAATCCCAGCACTTTGGGAGGCCGAGGTGGGTGGATCACATGAGATCAGGAGTTGGAGACCAGCCTGGCTAACATGGTGAAACCCCAACTCTACTAAAAATACAAAAGATTAGTCAGGCGTGGTGGCAGGCACCTATAATCCCAGCTACTCGGGAGGCTGAGGCAAGAGAATCGCTTGAACCCAGGAGGCAGAGGTTGCAGTGAGCCGAGATCGCAACATTGCACTCCAGCGTGGGCGACAGAGCAACACTTCATCTCAAAAAAAAAAAAAAAGAGAGAGAGAGAGCGCCCCATTCCATCCCTGGACAATGGTACTTGTTCCAGCCAGTTAATTTTCTGTGCCTCAGATAAGTTAAGGAGATCATACGTTTTAAACTGTTCTATGAAAATGCCTTAGGAGCTTTGCAAACATTTTATTCAAATTTCAATTTTAACTATTTATGAATTTATTATTAAAAGCAAATGACTTGGAATAATGAAAAAGTTCTGGAAATGGACAAGAGTGATGGTTGCACATTGTGAATGTACTTAATGCCCTTGAATTGTACACTGAAGCACGGTTAAAATGGCAAATTTTATGTTATAAATATCTTGCCACAATATAAAAAAAATTAAAGCAAATACACACACATGCATTAAAATGTACTACATTTTAATAAATTGGAGACTTCCCATGTGCTATCCAGTTTATGCAGATTTCTGGATAAAACTTTTTTTCATCTTTGTTTACTTGAAGAATATTTTGAAATTGAAAGATAACTCTTTAAAAACTGTTACCATTTGTAACTATATTTCTACCCAAACAAGAATTTTCTTATATATTGTGTAACCAAAACTAAATACAGAAACAAATCAGATGATGAGGCTGTAACTGTTTTCCATTGGGTTCAATTTGTAAACGTTTGTGTTAAACAAAAACAGCCTGTTCGAATGACATTATAATAAGGAGTTGTCTTAATTTTACCATATAAAAACAATTAATACTAAAAATCTCATTTTACTTATTTTTTATTTATTTTTATGAAAAAAGGAGGTGTAATTGACTCACAGTTCCGCAGGCTTAACGGGTAGTATCTAAAAATCTTATTTAAATTTGTTGTATTTCAGGACACTGAGAATCCCTCTGCAGTTTTTTGTTTGTTTGTTTGTTTTTGGTTTTTTTTTTTGTTTTTGAGACAATTGCGCTCTTGTTGCCCAGGCTGGAGTGCAATGGCACAAACTCAGCTCACTGCAACCTCCACCTCCTGGGTTCAAGTGATTCTCCTGCCTCAGCCTCCCTAGTAGCTGGGATTACAGGTGCCCGCCACCACACCCAGCTAATTTTTTGTATTTTTAGTAGACACAGGGTTTCACTATGTTGACCAGGCTGGTCTCGAACTCCTGACCTCAGGCAATCCACTCGCTTAAGCCTCCCCAAATACTGGGATTATAGGCATGAGACACCGCGCCCACCACTCTGAGACACGACCTTTAAAATTCTCTCTGACTTATTAATGTAATTATAAAATGTTTGATGTTTGAAAAGATTTATATTCTTTGCAGTCACTTTTAGTAGCCAATGAAAAAAATAATACAAGCAAAGCAAGCTGTGTATTAATCTTTAGAGTAGGCAAAGCAAAAAGGGTGGAATTGTCCTGCAAGCCTTTCCCCCACTTACAACGAGCTACACATAAATAATCACAGCCGCTGGAGTTCTAATTCCTTGAAGATGTCTGGACAGAAGAGTTATGCTAAGTTAACAGTTCTTAGTTTTAGTCTTACAAAATTATTTCTTAAAACTATTTTGTTTTAATATAACACTCCTATTTGAATTATAGAGCTCTCTCGAATAAAGTGCTTCATTCTTTCCAAATTATCTACACCAGGGGCAACCTCCACTGTCAGATTTTCATGCAGACTTTATGTGTATTTGTGTACGTATGTGTTTATCTACGGAGAGGGTCATAGTTTCTCAGGGGATTCTACAAAATGTAAATAATTGCCTTCATTCGTAATCCTCTCTCTCTCTTTTCTTTTTTTGCTAATGTAAATCTCGCCTGTGAATCATCTAAAAAGGAATTTTGCTATTGATAATAGGATCATGTCACCAAGCAAAATAAATCCTTGAAAAAAGATGTCCAGTTCTGGTGCATTTATTTTTTTCTGGGATAAAGTGCCAACACCATGTCAAAATCCCCAAGCTATTATGAAACTACTCTTGAATCTTAATTTCCAGTTTAGTATTAAATATGGGAACATGAAAATTAAAAAAACAAAATTGTCTGACAAAAAATAAACTAGTGCACCCACATAACAGTTGAATGACACATTTCATACTCGAATAAAGATCTAAGAAATTTAAATTACAACAAATCAAATGAGCTTCAAGTATTTCTTTCTTTTTTTTTTTTTTTTTTTTGAGATGGAGTTTCACTATTGTTGCCCAGGCTGAAGTGCAATGGCGTGATCTCGCCTCACTGCAACGTCTGCCTCCAGGGTTCAAGCAATTCTCCCGCCTCAGCCTCCTGAGTAGCTGAGATTACAGGCATGCACCACCACTCCTTGCTAATTTTTGTATTTTCAGTAGAGACGGGTTTCTCCATGTTGGCCAGGCTTGTCTGTTACTCCTGACCTCAGGTGATCCGCCCGCCTTGGCCTCCCAAAGTGCTGGGATTACAGGCATGAGCCACCACACCTGGTGGAGCTTCATGCATTTCATAATAATTTTACATTATATAGAAGGAAATATGGAGTTGAGTCCAGGAAAATACTGTCCCTTTGTGTTTTAAGTGTAGATTCTTATTTTTGAATTAAAGATACAGGATTTTCTGGGCCTGGTGCAGTGGCTCACACCTGTAATACCAGCACTTTGGGAGGTCGAGGTGGGTGGATCACCTGAGGTCAGGAGTTCAAGGCCAGCCTGGCCAAGATGGCCAAACCCTATCTCTACTAAAAGTACAAAAATTAGCCAGGAGCGGTGGCAAGTGGTGGCAAGTGCCTGTAATCCTAGCTGCTCTGGAGGCTGAGGCAGAAAAATCGCTTGAACCCAGGAGGAAGAGGTTGAAGTGAGCCGTGATGGCACCCCTGCACTCCAGCCTGGGCTATGGAGTGAGACTCTGTTTCAAAAAATTAAATAAAAATACAAAAAACTAGCCGGGAGCAGTGGCGGGCGCCTGTAGTCCCAGCTACTCGGGTGGCTGAGGCAGGAGAATGGCGTAAACCCGGGAGGCGGAGCTTGCAGTGAGCTGAGATCTGGCCACTGCACTCCAGCCTGGGCGACA
>NW_012107809.1:1215993-1234375 GCF_000951045.1 Mandrillus leucophaeus | reverse complement strand
GGCTGAGGCAGGAGAATGGCGTAAACCCGGGAGGCGGAGCTTGCAGTGAGCTGAGATCTGGCCACTGCACTCCAGCCTGGGCGACAGAGCTAGACTCCGTCTCAAAAAAAAAAAGAAAAAAATAAAAAAATTAAATAAAATAAGATAAAATAAAGATATAGGATTTTCTAAAGCAAAAGAGGCCTGAGGCTACTGATTTTCTCTTCTTTCCTGCTGAATACATTTAACTAAACTTTTTTTTTTTTGAGACGGTGTCTTGCTCTGTCACACAGACTGGAGTGCAGTGGCATGATCTCAGCTCACTGCAACCTCCACCTCCCAGGTTCAAGAGATTCTCCTGCCTCAGCCTCCCAAGTAGCTAGGACTACGGGTGTGCGTCACCATGTCCAGCTAATTTTGTACTTTTAGTAGAGACAGAGTTTCACAATGTTGGCCAGGATGCTCTTGATCTTTTGACCTCGTGATCCGTCTGCCTCAGCCTCCCAAAGTGCTGGGATTACAGGCATGAGCCACCACGCCTGGCCCATTTAACTACAGTGATTTTAATACAATGATTTTTATGGTTTAGAAGGTGTCCAGCATATTTAAGTTAGAGGCAAATGCTATTGGGTAGATCACCTAACCCCCAAGTTTCCATTTTCTTACAATATCCAAAATACAGGATTAAATATGGTAATGGTTATTGAAAGCACCTCTCAAGTTGCAAAGTTCTTCTTAATAGTATTTATGTTATTGTTATATGTTATACTGCCTGACTACAAAATCCAAAAGTGAGAAATAAGTTGTGAAGAGAATAAAGGCTAGGAAATAAAGGACTGCTGCCTTCACAGCCTATTTCATCTGAACATGCTGTAATGTATTTCCTTAACAGCTTCGTTGTTGCATTTTTAAAGGTTGTCTTCCACTTACCAACTCTCTCATAATTGAGATTCTTCAGCCCCCGACTTCATACTTAGTGAAAACAATTTTGGTTTTGCAATTATTATTGGTAAGAAACTGACATTACCAAGTTGAGTGTGTCTGCAAAGCATCTTTTCTGGTCCATATGAACTCTATTTTAACTTTTATTTTATTTTTTGAGACTGAGTCTCCTTCTGTCACTAAGGCTGGAGTGCTGTGGGGCCATCTGAGCTCACTGCAACCTCCGCCTCCTGGATTCAAGCGATTCTCCTGCCTCAGTATCCTGAGTAGCTGGGATCACAGGCGTGTGCCACCACGCCCAGCTAATTTTTGTATTTTTAGTAGAGACGGGCTTCGCCATGTTGCCCAGGCTGGCCTCCAACTCCTGACCTCAAGTTCGTCCACCTCAGGAGTCACTGCGCCCCCGGCTGAACTCTTTTTAAAATCTTTTGTTTGAGTTTAACAACAACAACAACAATAACCAGTCTATTGTGTGTCCTCCATTCCCAGAACAAGTTAAAATTAACTTTTTTTTTTTTTTTGAAACGGAGTCTCACTCTGTCACCCAGGCTGGAGTGCAGTGACACAATCTCAGCTCACTGCAAGCTCCACCTCCGGGTTCAAGCGATTTTCCTGCCGCAGCCTCCCCCAGCTAATTTTTTTTTTTTTTTAGACCAAGTCTCGCTCTGTCGCACAGGCTGGAGTGCAGTGGCGTGATCTCGCTCACTGCAAGCTCCGCCTCCCGGGTTCACGCCATTCTCCTGCCTCAGCCTCCCGAGTAACTGGGACTACAGGCGCCGCCACCTCGCCCGGCTAATTTTTTGTAATTTTAGTAGAGACGGGGTTTCACCGTGTTAGCCAGGATGGTCTCGATTTCCTGACCTCGTGATCCGCCCGCCTCGGCCTCCCAAAGTGCTGGGATTACAGGTGTGAGCCACCGCGCCCGGCCAATTTTTGTATTTTTAGTAGAGATGGGGTTTCACCATATGGGCCAGGCTGATCTCGAAAACCTGACCTTGTGATCCACCCACCTCGGCCTCCCAAAGTGCTGGGATTACAGTGGACCACCGCACCCAGCCAAACTTCACTTTTTATTCAAACATACAGTGTCCAGACTCTGGAAAGGCATTTCTGTATATCAGGCCCAGTCTCAGATAAATATTCTAAACTCCCACCCCTCCGCCATCCCACCCCTCACTACCATGGTGATACCTGGGCCCCGGTGTTATGGAACTAGTAGCATCTGCCACCTCCATTCAGTTGTCTATTACGGCGTAACAAGTTACCGCAAAACACAGCAGTTTAAAATTAAACGCTTATTATCCCTGCCCCACTTCATTCCTGCCATCTCTGACACAAGAACAACTTTATCTACATCCGGTGGTGGTAAAACCCCTACGGTCATTTCAAAGAGTCTCCTCCAACATCTCCCTGCCTCAAAATTTTAATAAATGAATAGTACAGTTTGAAAAAAATAGAATGTGAGAGAAGGGAGACAAAACATTGGTATCAATAGTGACTGCCATCAACTCTACACCTCACACCAAAACCCTTACGTAAAAATGGCATGTTACCTGCTTAATGATACTGATATGTTAAAAAAAAAAAAAAAAAAAAAGTGGCATGTTATCAAATGCATTCCAGACAAGTTCCCTGAAGCATCTTCCAACCAGAATACTATCCTGAATGCTCTTTAATCTTTTTTTTTTTTTTTTTTTTTTTTTCTGATACGGAGTCTTGCTCTGTCCCCCAGGCTGCAGTGCAGTGGCACGATCTCGGCTCACTGCAAGCTCCGCCTCCCGGGTTCAAGCCATTCTCCTGCCTCAGCCTCCTGAGTAGCTGGGACTACAGGAGCCCACCACCGCGCCCGGCTAATTTTTTTGTATTTTTAGTAGAGATGGGGTTTCACAGTGTTAGCCAGGGTGGTCTCGATTTCCTGACCTCGTGATCCACCCACCTCGGCCTCCCAAAGTGCTGGGATTACAGGCTTGAGCCACCGCGCCCGGCCCGCTCTTCAATCTTAAGCAGAAATTCTTGAGCCATCCTGTTTGAATATAAATTACTATGCGTATACCCAAAGCCTAACAGCAAATTGTTGGATATATGAGTAAAATAACCCACTAAGAGACCATTTAAAAGTTTAGTCCAGACCAGCCTGGGCAACATAGGGAGACCCCATCACTACAAAAAATTATTTTTAAAAATTAGCCAGGCTAGCTGGGCGTGGTGGCTCACACCTGTAATCCCAGCAGTTTGGGTGGCTGAGGCGGGTGGATCACGAGGTCAGGAGATCAAGACCATCCTGGCTAACACGGTGAAACCCCATCTCTACTAAAAATACAAAAAATTAGCCCAGGATGGTGGCGGGCACCTGTAGTCCCAGCTACTCAGGAGACTGAGGCAGGAGAATGGCATGAACCTGGGAGGTGGAGCTTGCAGTGAGCCAAGATCGTGCCACTGCACTCCAGCTTGGGCAACAGAGTGAGACTCTGTCTCCAAAAAAAAAAAAAAAATTAGCCGGGCTTGGTGGCGTATGCCTGTAGTCCTAGCTACTCAGAACACTTGCTTGAGCCCAGGAATTCAAGGCTGCAGTGCACTGTGATGGTACCGCTGCACTCCAGTCTGGGCCACAGAGTGAGACCCTGTATTTAAAAAAGAAACTTTCTTAAAAGCTTAGGCTAAAAAGCTTTAAAACATTTTTTCATCCTACCATATTAATTTGGAAGACTGGCTTTAAATATCACGTGGGACGGTAGTTATAGAACATGTACTGTGGGCTGGGAATGATGGCTGGCGCCTGTAATCCCAACATTTTGGGTGGCCAGGATGGAAGGATGACTTGAGTCCAGGAGTTTGAGAGCAGCCAGGGCAACACAGTGAGACCTGGTCTCTATAAAAATAAAAAATTAGCCAGATGCGTGGTGGTGAGCACCTGTGGTCTCAGCTACTTGGGAGGCTGAAGTGGAAGGATCACATGAGCCAAGGAAATCAAGGCTCCCGTGAGCTGTGGTTGCACCACTGCACTCCAGCCTGGGTGAAAAACCAAGATCTTGCTTAAAAAAAAAAGAGAGACAAAATAATTCATGTACTTTAAGCTCTTGGCTTAAATCTTTCAATCTCACATGTGATCTCTTTGTCCTTCAATATCCTATAATTCATTGTTCGGACTGCACATAGAACATCCCATTCTTACCAGATTGGGAGAACTTCACAACCAGAATTTAGGCTTAAACTTTCTTGATTCCTACAGCATCTTACAAAACAGCAGGTGTTCATGTCAATATATATTAATTATGTACAATTTCTTAATCTGAGGGGCACCCTTTCTTTTGTGAAATGATCTTGTAAAGAAAAAGCTTTTTCTTTTTTTTGAGATAGAGTCTCCCTCCGTCACCCAGGCTAAAGTGCGGTGGTCACTATCTCTGTTCACTGCAGCCTCCGCCTCCTGGGTTCAAGTGATTCTCCTGCCTCAGCCTCCCAAGTGGCTGGGATCACAGGGATGCACCACCACGCCTGACTAATTTTTGTATTTTTAGTATAGACAGGGTTTCTCCATGTTGGCCAGGCTGGTCTCGAACTCCTTACCTCAGGTGATCCACCCATCTCTGCCTCCCAAAGTGCTGGGATTACAGGTATGAGCCACCACATCTGACCTAAACTAAATGCTTTAGGTTGGCACATTTTCAGGTGAGAAAGACAAAGGAAAGAGGTAGCATGGTATGGTAAAAAGGGAGTATTGATTTTAAACCATGTCACTGTTCTGCGATCTGTGCTCAAAAATAAAGGAGTATTTTAGGTCATTGGAAAAAGAAAAAAGAAAGAAAGAAAAGATTGGGCCCAGGGGTTTGTGCCTGTAATCCCAGCACTTTAAGAGGCCAAGGTAAGAGAATCACTTGAAGCCAGGAGTTTCAGACTAGCCTGGGCAGCATAGCGAGACCCCATTTCTAGCAAAGAAAGTAAAAACTATAATAAAAATTAGCCAGGCATGGTGGCAGGCTCCTGTAGTCCCAGTTACTCTGAAGGCTCGGGTGGGAAGATCGCTTGAGCTACAGAGATGTTGGCTACAGTAAGTTGTAATCATGCTGCTGCACTTCAGCTTGGGTGGCAAAGTGAGACCTTGCCTCAAAAAGAGAAAGAAGAAAGAAAGAGAAAGAAAGGAAGAAAAAGAAAGAAAGAAAGAAAGAAGAAAGAAAGAAAGAAAGAAAGAAAGAAAGAAAGAAAGAAAGAAAGAAAGAAAGAAAGAAAGAAAGAACGAACGGAAGGAAGGAAGGAAGGAAGGAGAAAAGAAAAGAAAAGAAAGAGAAAGAAAGCAGGAAGGAAGAGAGAGAGAGGGAGCGGCGGGGGAGAGAGAAGAGAGAGAAAGAAGGAAAAAGAAAGAAAGAGAAAAAGAAAGAAAGAAAGAAAGAAAGAAGAAATGAAAGAGAAAGAGAAAGAAAGAAGAAAAGAGAAAAAGAGGGAGGGAGGGAAGAAGGCAGGAAGGAAGAAGGCAGGCAGGAAGAAAGGAAGGAAGGAAGGAAGGAAGGAAAGGAGGGAGGGAGAGAGGGAGGAAGGGAAGGAGAAAGAAGAATTCAAACAGAAGGAGACCAAGGAAGGCTCTAGGCCTAATTTTGTCATTTATTTACATGTCTTTGAGCATCTCATTGAACTCTCTCTGCTTCTCTGTTTTTGCATCTGCAAAATGAGGAAATTGCACATGACTCTGAGGTGATTTCCCACTCAATGATTTTAAGATATTTGAGTACTTGAATATCCTTCAATAATAACATCTGGGAAGAGTAAAGTCTGATATTAGTCCTTAGTAGTGCTCTCCAAAAGGATGGGTAGATAACTATAGACATTTTATAATTACATATCACTGAGTAACAAATTACCCCCAAATTTAGGAGCTTAAGGCAAGAATAAGTATTTATTCTCTTACAGGGCTTCTGAGGGTCAGGAATCCAGGAGTGGCTTAGCTAGGAGGTTCTAGCTTGGGATCTATAAAGGGATTGTAGTCAAGAAGTTGGCTGGACGTATAGTCTTCTGAAAATTTGACTGAGGCTGAAGAATCTGTTCCCAAGATGGCGCTCTCATGGCCAATGGCAGAGGCTTCTGTTGCTTATTACAGGGACTTCCTTGCGGAGCTGTTCGAGTGCCCCTCTGGCATGGCAGTTGGCTTCTCCTGCCATGGGTGATCTAAGAGCAAGAGCAAGGAGGAAACCACAATGCATGTAATGACTTATTCTCACAGGTTGCACATTGTCACTGCTGCCACATTGAATTCGCTAAAAATCAGTTACTGACTACAGACCACACTCTAGGAGAGAAGAATTAGGCTCCACTTCTTGAAACTACGGGTATCAAAGAACTTGCACATTTATTTGTGAGTTTATTTTAAAAGCCCTTACAAACACATATTCCTTAAATTAGAGTGGCTCAGCCCTGCAAGACAGTTAGGGAAGTTAAAACAACCAACATTTCTAGAGTGAGTCACTGTTTAGAAAGTATTTCCCCATGTTTTCTCATTGGATTGTCACAACCACCCAGTGGAACAACAGCATTAATATCCCCACTTAAAAATGAGGAAATGGAAGTGAGGTCATTTTTGTACAGTTATTTAACAAGTAAGTTATATAGCTGAGGATTAAGCCCAGCACAAAGCATAAGGCCTCTTCACCATCCTTCAAATGAGAAACTTGGCATGAACGCCTTTGCACAGAGAAGTTTCATTAGGAAGACTGACTATTCCTTACTTCCAACCAATTGTTTTTACCTATTTTATTAAATTTTTTTATGTTCAACTTACATACTTCCAAAATTACTTGAAGCAGTTTACAAATAAAATATTTAAGAAAGGAAGAGGAGTACGGCTGGGCCCGGTGGCTCATGCCTGTAATCCCAGCACTTTGAGAGGCCGAGGCAGGCGGATCACTTGAGGTCAGGAGTTCGAGACCAGCCTGGCCAACGTAAGGAAACCCCGTCTCTACTAAAAACACAAAAATTAGCCGGACTTATTGGCAGGCGCCTGTGATCTCAGCTACTTGGGAGGCTGAGGTGGGAGAATCACTTGAACCCGGGAGTGGTGTGCAGGTCACACCACTGCACTCCAGCCTGAGCGACAGAGTGACGCTCGGTCTCAAAAAAAAAGAAAAGAGAAAAAGGAGTAAATACTTCTAGGCACCAGAAATGATCATATTACAACACTTGGCAAAAAATTTGGTTCAGATCTTTCTGGCAGCAGAGGTGAAAAGAGAAGCGTGATAGGCTGCAGGGATTTCACTTTCTGACAAGAGTGAGCATGTATGCTATCATTGCCTGAAGCTAAATTCGAAAAGGACTTTATCACGTGGAGCTGTGTAGAGTTAATACCGCTTAACATTGTGGTCAATATCTTCAATCTCTTCTTGCAAAAGATGTACTCATATTAACTCTGAATGTAAACAGAGGACACACCTCACCTGTAAGTTGGTTAATATATTTGAGCAAGAAACTGAGGAAATTTGGCCCAGGTACCTTGCTCTCTAATGTCCTTACCAAATTAAGGCATAGAACTTGGAGAATATACAGGAATTGAGGGTTGACCTGTCCAGTGGGCTGTCTCTCCAGTATCAGAGTTGTGAGAGTGCTTGAATGAGCTACTAAATCTTGTTAATTTGTCTTGGCATCTTGTAACAGGTGCCTACCCATAATATAAATATTCTATATTGTCAATTAATTAAGGACTTTGCTAAAAGAGATATATAAAGTTAAAGAAAAATATAAAATAAATAAGTTAGGCTGGGCATGGTGGTGGCTCATGTCTGAAATCCCAGCACTTTGGGAGGCCACGGTGGAAGGGTTGCTTGAGGCCAGGAGTTCGAAACCAGCCTGGGCAAAACAGCAAGACCCCACCTCCCATCTCTACATGTAACTTAAACAACTTAGCTGGGCATGGTGGTATGTGCCTGTAGTCCTAGCTACTCAGAAGACTGTGACAGGAGGCTCACTTGAGCTCAGGAGTTTGAGGCTGCAGTGAGCTACGATTGTACCACTGCACTCCAGTCTGGGTGACAGAACGAGACCCTGTCTCAAAAAAAAAAAAAAAGTAAAAAAAGTTAGACTACATGAACTCTAATATCCCTTTTTGGACCAATATGCTGTGACTCTGTGGCTTTAAGGATGAGATGCCAATATGCATTCTTGTCCCAGTAGAGAGCCAGCCCAGTTTGGCCTGGGTGTGAGAAGCAAAGCTATCAAAAGCTTTGGCCAATTTTTTCCCCCAAAAGGAATTCCAAATATATCCAAGCTTCTATGTTAGTGACTGATTGAAACCACAGCTTTATACCATATGACATAGAATCCTGGAATAGATAACTTTAGGCTGAAGAAAAAAAAAAAAGTTAAGGCAGGTGCGAGCAGCTGTCCAGTTCTGCCATGAAAGAAATCAAGTGTAATTTCAGTGATAATATGCCTTCTTTCAAGCATGTGAGTTTTGTTACGTTCTTTCCAGTTGGCTGAAAATTACACCCTAAATATTCCTCTAAAGGTAGATAACTTAGTGACTTACAAATGTTTCTATCAATGGGGCTCCTCCTTCTAGAAGAGAATCGTAAATGAAATACATAAAGATTCATAGCCTTTATTTCTTTCTTAAACCAGCTGGTCTTCCTCTAAGAAAGTAGATAAGCTAAAGCAAATAATCCTTCATTTTAAAAAATAGAAATCATTCTCCTTGAACACTGTTTATTGGCCGTGAGCAAATAGGTATTCACTTAGAAGGCTTTGCTCTCTGTTTATGATCCATATTTCTATAATACCTGCTTCAGAAGTGTTGTAGGGAGACAAAATTAATGTGCATGGAAAAACAGCAGAGAAAATGAGTGTTAATCTTTGTGGAACAATCCAGAGTCCAGAGAAAGGGCAAGGAGGGGGAGAAGCCACTTGTTGGAATGACTAGTATATTAAGATTCTCTTCCGGGTTATGGGTTAACATCTGCATTGTTGAGGTCTATTCAAAACAGGACATTGTTCAGTATAACCTTTTTGCATCAAACAGAAATACAAATATTAATTTTCATGCCATAGAGAAAACTTCAAAAGTTGGGAAACTACTGAAGGATGTTATCACAAAGTTGTCATTTAGAGTCCAAGAACAGTCTTAACAATTGTACAAGCTTCAGAGTAAGGGCAGGAAATAAAGACATTAAATTGTCATGTGGGAAATCTATTCTGGGGAGTTGCAGAATAAATACTCACTAATAAGAAAAGGTGGGGAAGGTCCTTCTAAGCAAAGGAAATGAGTGACAAGACAAGCAGGTATGAATGATTTTTTTTTTGAGATGGAGTCTCACTCTGTCACCCAGGCTGGAGTGCAGTGGCACAATCCGTGCTTACTGCAACCTCTGCCTCCTGGGTTCCAGCGATTCTCCTGCCTCAGCCTCCTAAGTAACTGGGATTACAGGCATGCGTCACCATGCCTGGTTAATTTTTGTATTTTTAGTAGAGACAGGGTTTCACCATGTTGGCCTGGCTGGTCTCGAACTCCTGACCTCAAGTGAGCCACCTACCTTGGCCTCCCAAATTGCTGGGATTACAGGTGTGAGCCACTGAGCCTGGCCAAAATCCTAACAGAAGAATATTCTATTGTGTGTGTGTATGAAAAAAATAGTAGTGTGTGTATGTGTGAGATATATATACATATGGTGTGTGTGTGTATATATATGTGTATCACAATTTTTTAATCCATTCATCCATCAGTGGACACTTAGGTTGTTTCCATGTCTTGGCTATTGTGAATAATGCTCCAATGAACATGGGCATGCAGATATCACTTTGATATATGGTTTCCTTCTGATGTTATACCCAGAAATGGGACTGCTGGTTTATTAGGGTAGGTAGCATATTTGGATCTGTATACTATGGACACTTGGGTATAGCTGGACCGCAAGGTACAGGGAAGGGAGTGAGAATGGGAGAGTAGGCTGAAAAGGTGAGCAGAAGCCACACTCTGAAGGGGCTCTTAGGTCAGTTGGGGTCCTTCTACTGCATAACCCAGATTCCTCCTAAGACCCAAGTAGGCTCTTAGCATTCCCTTTTCTTCCTCAGTTGCAGGCCTCAGGGCTTTGCTAGATTTCCCCTCTTTACGAGGTATTACCACTCACCCCATCTCTTGCATCTGGAAGGTGGTGCCTTCAGCTTCCATCTTTTTTTATTTTGTTTATTGCAAGACAGCACAGAGTCAGCTTGGCATGATGGCTTACACCTGTAATCCCAGCAATTTGGGAGGCTGAGGCAGGAGGATTGCTTGAGCCCAACAGTTCAAGAGCAGCCTGGGCAACATAGTGAGATCCTGTCTTTACAAAAATTTTTTTAATTAGCCAAGTGTGGTGGCACATGCTTAAAGTCTCAGCTACTTGGGAGGCTGAGGCAGAAGGTTTGCTTGAACCCAGGAGTCCGAGGCTGCAGTGAGCTGTGATCGTGCCACAGTACTCCAGCGTGGATGACAGAGTGAGACCCTGTCTCCAAAAGAAAAGAAAAGCAAGCACAGAGTCTTTATATTAAAAGATTTTTCAATGCTAATTATGATGGCAAAACAATTGAGGAATGACAAAAATAATAGACATGTATATGAGAAGTTTTTTTTTCATTTTTTCTTTTTGAGATGGAGTCTCACTTTGTCACCAAGGCTGGAGTGCAGTGGCATGATCTCTGCTCACTGCAACCTCTGCCTCCCAGGTTCAAGTGATTCTCCTGCATCAGCTTCCCCAGTAGCTGGGAATACAGGCACTTGCTACCACACCCAGATAATTTTTGTGTTTTTGGTAGAGACAGGGTTTCACCATCTTGGCCAGGCTGGTCTTGAACTCCTGACCTCGGGTCATCCACTCACCTTGACCTCCCAAAGTGCTGGGATTACTGGCATGAGCCATGGCACCTGGCCAGGAAGTCTTTTTTGTTTTTGTTTTTGTTTTTTTGAGATGGAGTCTCACTCTGTTGCCCAGATTGGAGTGCAGTGGCACCATCTCAGCTTACTGCAACCTCTGTCGCCCGGGTTCAAGTGATTCTCCTGCCTCAGCCTCTCAAGTAGCTTGGATTACAGGTACTTGCCACCGTGCCTGGCTAATTTTTGTAGTTTTAGTAGAGACCAGGTTTCACCATCTTGGCCAGGCTAGTCTTGAACTCCTGACCTTGTGATCCACCCATCTTGGCCTCCCAAAGTGCTGGGATTACAGGCATGAGCTACCACGACCGGCCGGGAAGTTTTAAATTTAGGAGTAAGATGATCTGATTTACATTTTTTAAAGTACTCCAGATTTCCTGTAGAGAGTGGATTGTAGGGGATAGGAGTGGAGTAGAAGTCGGGAGAAGCAGGGAAGGTAACACAGGTACCTAGAAAGAGGTGATGGTGCCCCAGACTAGGGCATAGAGGGAAGATGGTCAAAATTTTTAGATGTAAGCTGGGTGCAATGGCTCACGCCTGTAATCTCAGCATTTTGGGAGGTCGAGGTGGGTGAATCACTTGAGGCCAGGAGTTCAAAACCAGCCTGGCCGACATGGTGAAACCCTGTCTCTATTAAAAATACAAAAAAATTAGCTGGGCATGGTGGTGTGTGCCTGTAATCCCAGCTACTCGGGAGACTGAGGCACAAGAATCACTTGAGCCCGGGAGGCAAAGGTTGCAGTGAGCTGAGATCGCTCCATTGCACTCCAGCCTGGGAGACAAAGCAAGACTCCGTCTCAAAAAAAAAACAAAACAAACAAACAAAAATTATTAGATGTGGGCATAGTTTAACGATAGGACTAACAAGACTTGCCACCACGTTGGATAGCGCTGATGATGAAAAGAGGAATCAGGGATAAACCATGAACCCCTAGAGGGATTGCTCTGTTCCCCAGGCTTTGCCCTTCTGGACGTTTCCTCTGGATTAACGGGTTTTGGGCTTTGGGACAAAGATCTGTAAATCACTGAAAACATTTCAGCAGGGACATTACATTTTTCTCCCCTCCACTAGGCTTACATTTCCTCCATGAGAATGACTTTGTGGAATGAAATGACAAGTGTGGCCATCGTCCAGGAAGAAAGGGTGCATTAGTGTGTGTGTGTGCGGGGCGGGGTGGGGCTGTGCATGGGGGTGTGTGCATCTTCCAGACATGCACATACGCGTGAGGGAGAGAGACGCACGAATTGTTTTATCTCATTATAAGTAGTGAATGCTAGCAGTAGTAGTAGTAGACATATTAGTGCCCAACTCTCTGCTTCTTAAAAAAGTAGTAGTCTGCTTTCTAGGAAGCAGACAGTTGGGCACTAATGTGATGGAGTGTAGGACCAAAACCCTGATGAGTTGTGAATGGAAGGAAGATATTAATGGCAGTAGAAGAAAGAATTGGTAGAGATTTCAAAGGCACACTGTACCCAACTATACTCAATTCTCAGAATTGGTCCTGTAAAGTGAGCAGGTTTTCTGGAGGTCACCTCCTTCCTCATAACCCTGTGGCATCAAGACATCAGGCTCAAGGCTGATTTGGGACTTGGATGAGGGGTGTTAATTGTGGATCTTCCACCACTCAGTGTGGCTGAGTGGCTGTGGTCCAATAATCATGCGATTCAAGGATAGTTAGGGATTTCCTGTCTCTACAATCTGAGCCCCTCTGCTGAATCCACTCTCAGATTTTGATGCTGTAGTTAACCCCTCGGGTGAAATTAGAGGAAGTATATAATTGTATAACCACAGTAAATCACTTCACTCCTGCAATGCTCATTTGATATCAGTAATTGAGAAAACAGATTCCTCCCATTTAGAACTGCTATAAGAGCACCTGAATTAGTGAGGCCAAATGAGTTCATAAATGTGAATGGAGAGAAAGCACTTCCTCTACCTCCACTGAATGTCTTTCCTTTGGGCCTGTCTTAAGGGACTATTGGATTCCTTGAACTGGCAATTTCTGTAATTACCAGTAGTTGCTGAGCCTCCTGATGTAATTTCTTCTGTAGAACAGAAAAGTTCCTAATATTTGGCACAGCAATCTCCAGCTATAATTACAGGAACACAAGGCTGTTAGTCACATCCCTACCTACCCCACCTCTAACAATGCTCTTTTTTTTTTTTCTTTTTTTAGCATTAGGTAGCTGGGAGAAGACTTGAGCTTAAAATTCTGCTGTTGAATGTGGCTGCTGAGCATAAAGCTACATTCAACAGCAGAATGTAGCTTTATGGACAGTGGATGGTGTCTTTAAGTTAAGGCAATATTAATCAGGTTCAATGTCAATCAAATGGTTTAGCAAAGGACAATACTTAAGGCATTTATTTACTGATTTATTCACCACTCTATTTCATGCAAGTTTTAAGGAGGTTGGCATATATGAACTATTAAATATCTTATTCTTTCCTTTGATGAATAACAAATAGTTTTATTTTAATTAGTTCCATTCATGTTTATATTCTATTTTTGCCAAAGTAGAATAGTTTCCTTTGTACCTAATATACGCTACATATTTGTAGTTGGTTACCTACCACACCCTCTCTGAAGAGCAAGGTCAACAATAAAAGAGCTTAATTCAGAGGCCATAATTTATTCTGCATTCTGTTAACAAGCAACATCCATTTAAAATAGCAATTGCGCTTTCAAGGTCCTGGTATTATTCAGGCAAAGGCTCAAAATGATCACTTTCTTGGCATACATAGAAGCCCAAATGTTAAGATGTGTTCTGTGGGCGACTCTCTGCTTGTTTTCTTTCTGAGACAAGTGGTTAACCCGTGTTGCATATCCTGCGTTTATAGAATTCCAGAAAGTTTGTGTCATGTAAATCACTTGTGGACTGGGCACGGTGGTTCATGTCTGTAATTCCACCATTTTCGGAGGCCAAGGCAGGAGGATCTCTTGAGCCCAGCAATTTCAGACCAGCCTAGGCAACACAGCGAGACCTCGTTTCTATGAAAAATTTTTAAAATTAGCCAGTCGTAGTGGCAGACACCTGTAGTACCAGCTCCTTGGAAGGCTGAGGCGGGAGGATCACTTGAACCTGGGAGGTCAAGGCTGCAGTGAGCAGGGAGCATACCACAGCACTCAGCACTCTAGCCTGGGCAACAGAGTGAGACCTTGTCTCAAGGATAAATAAACAAATAAACTAAAAAAAGACACTTTGTGTGTGTGTGTGTGTGTGTGTGTACGAGAGAAGAGAGAGAGAGACAGAGAGATGGTGTATGGGGGGATGTATAGGGAGAATGTAAACAGAAATATCTTGAGGAGAAATCCAACCGCGACTGAGAATGTGGAGGGAAGATACTGGCCTTCGCTTCCACGTGTTATTGTGTTCCTGTGTTCATGACCTGTTACCTTTTTTATAAGTAGTAGAGGGTGAAATAATATGTCCAAGTGGCAACTGGCTAAAGAGACAGATCATAAAACAGCTAAAGTCAGACACCCTGGTTTAGTCTATCATGTATGAAGTTGAAAAAGTTGAAGTTGCTGGGCGCGGTAACTCAAGCCTGTAATCCCAGCACTTTGGGAGGCCGAGATGGGAGGATCACGAGGTCAGGAAATCGAGACCATCATGGCTACATGGTGAAACCCCGTCTCTACTAAAAAAGAAAATACAAAAAAACTAGCCGTGCGAGGTGGTGGGCGCCTGTAGTCCCAGTTACTCGGGAGGCTGAGGCAGGAGAATGGCGTAAACCCGGGAGGCGGAGCTTGCAGTGAGCCGAGATCTTGCCACTGCACTCCAGCCTGGACGACAGGGGCGAGACTCGTCTCAAAAAAAAAAAAAAAAATGAAAGAAAGAAAAAGTTGAAGTTGAAATAAGATGCAAGAAAATTATAATTTATCAAAGAAAAAAAGAAAAAAGAAAATTACAATTTATCTATTTTTTAAAAACAATTCATTTTGTCCTAAAAATCTCTGCCAGTTGATTAATGAGCAGCAGCTTCTAAAATAAACAAAGAATATGAGAAAAAGAAAAAAAAAAAAACACCACCCAGAATTGATTAGGAGGAAAAACGCCCAGGGGAGCTCTTTAATGTTGCCTTAATTTTTTTTTAAAAAAATGCTATTATACTGTTCATCTCCATTAACTTTTCTTTTTCAAAAGGGAGGTACTATTTTAAAATTCCGAGTTTTGTCTCTAATTTTAAAATGACAATTAGTACAACCACTGATAAAAATGCTCCTTCCGATTTCCATGAAACAGATTCATGTTTTAATTCACCTGAACCACCAACTGAATGCTATAGGCCATTTTGAAAACATTCACTAATCCTTGAAAATAGCATGCTTTCCCTCATATTTTTTTCAAACCCTAATCCTTGGGGGAAAAAAAAATACCTTCTCTCATTTTCTATTCAATGTTTGCTATTGTTGTAACCTAAGTAGGACCTCTTTGAAAAAATGCAAAATTAAGTTTAACTCACAATTGAGTCTCACATCCTGTGGTCTTGGAATTTTAAAATTTCATTCAAAACACACATTATAAACAAAGTCTCCCAAATGACCATCTAGAGAGGAATGTGGCAAAAATCCAGAAACTATTGTAATATTTGGAACTAGCATAGCACAAATAATCAGTGTGTTTTTTGAAGAGGAGATTATGGGTTGCAGTTTTACAAACTCCATGGGGGATTTGCACAAGATGGGCAAAGTTAAATTAGTTGTGTGCCTCCCAGAGAACTTAAACTCTTTACAGTAAGTGAAGAGGAAGAAGTATTAAAAGGATCTTTTTAAAACCTAGTATTTGTTCATTACAACCATAATTGGAGAAAACACTCTGGCTTACAAATTCCTATAAACTCAAGATCAAAGCAGTGTGCTTGACAAGCCTGTTCTTTAGCACATTAGTTTGGTATTATTAACAGTGGAGACTGATTCAGGGTGGGTTGTTGCGGGGCGGGGGGGATGTGGAAAGGACAAAGGCCAACGCCAAAACTTATGTCATCAAGCCAGGAAAATCCAAATTTTAGAGGCAGGAGGACCAGAGGAGTTATCAACATACAAAATAATATTCTGAAAAAGTGCTTTTGAAGTGAAAAAGTAAACCTGTGAAATCAATTTAAGAATTAAAACTAACCATTGAAGGCACATTTAAAATCTACGCTTCAAAGAGAAAAGGTAGGTCAGAGAAAGCTGAATTCGTACCTTGGAAAATGCAGGCTTTCCTGGGGAAGCAACTTGTTTCTCTCCCATTCCAAAAGAATGAAAGAAAAGAACTCCAAAAAAGGAATGTAGCAAGGACATACTTTCTACCTCAAAAAAATAAAGGAGTTGGAGTCAGGGCAGAGCCAACTAAGAAGATGGAAACCAATCACATTTCAAAGTGATTCTTACTTTCTTAGGAAAGTTTAACATGATAATATCCTATGCGTTTCTCATTTTATCCCTCAGTTAATTTTAATGGCTTATAAATTCATCAACTTTTCTAAACCTGTTTAGAAGAACATCCTTATCTAGAAGATTTACCCAAACTTCATGCTTATTTTTAATATCAGTATTAACACAGCATGTAGATCTGTAGCCACAGATATGGTAGCTAATATTTTTCTGCCCATAAGTAATTGAATGTAAGTAGATTTCACCACCTCTGTAATGTTTCAGTTTCAGTTTTCATACACCATTCTGAGAAATTTGTGTGACCTAATACAGCATTTTAGGCTGTTTTCCTCTTAATCATCATAAAAATGCATCATTTGACTGGGAGAAACAAAGGAAAGAGATTTTCTGCATATAAATTGTATTAAGTTTATAATACACAAACAGGAATTGCTTTATCCTGGCAAATAACAAGCAGAGTTTAAGAAAAGATAGTTTAGACTGTGTTTCTTTTTGGTTTGTTTTTGTTTCTGTTTTTCTGAGACAGAGTTTCACTCATGTTGCCCAGGCTGGAGTGAAGTGGTGAGATCTTGGCTCACTGCAACCTCTGCCTTCTGGGTTCAAGCGATTCTCCTGCCTCAGCCTTCTGAGTAGCTGGGATTACAGATGCCCGCCACCACGCCCGGCTAATTTTTTTTTATTTTTTTTGTATATTTAGTAGAGACGGAGTTTCACCATATTAGCAAAGCTGGTCTCCTCATCTCAGGTGATCCACCCGCCTCGGCCTCCCAAAGTGCTGGGATTACAGGCGTGAGCCACTGCACCTGGCCCAGTTGTTGTGTTAAAAATAACACAAACCTCTTAATGAAGAAGCAAGGTTTTTGGAGGAGTGGAAATGGCATGAAACTGTCGGTTAACAGATATAAATTAAAAGATTCTTGACTTGGAAACAGAAAGATGGCATCACATCTGATCTGCCCACTTCTGACCAGAGTGTCCTTGGCCAAATCACTTGAATTTTGGGAGCCTCATTTCTTCCTACTTTAAAATAGGGATAAAAACATCCAGCTTGCAGAGCTGGAGGTGTGGGTATGGGCAGGGTGGGGGTGGGTGGCATTGATGATAAATGTTAATAGTTGGCAGGAGGCTTTGCCCTTTTATAACCGGCACTCAGAATTTGAATGCTCATCACTTTTCTTTTCCAATCTAGACCTTAACTAAAGGAAGGAAGAAATATCCAAGTCTATACTCCTGAAAGACCTTTGTATCTACATAGTGTTAGAGCCTAAACAGCAAACTTAAAATTGTAAATGTTGTTGTATTGTTTGAAACCTTCCTTCATGAAATGCAGACTTAAAGCACTCTGGGCAGCTTAAGAAGGTGGAATTTACTACTAAGCAAAAGGAATTTACTATTCAGAGGGTGGTTGACCTGAATAGAAGTACGCCGCCCTCCCTCTCTAGCACTGATCACTCCTGTTTAATTTTCTGGCATAGTCTTTATCATTATTTAAAATGCCTGACTTGTTTACTCTTTTATTATCTGTGTCTCTGTACTCAAATACTTGAATGCAAGTCCCCTAATGGCCCTGACCTGCCTCTCCAGTGCATAGTAACAGCCCCTGGCTCATAGAGGGCGTTCAGGAAATACTTCTTTTTGAATCAACCGATGACAGATGAAGATTCAATAAGATGAAAGAGGAATAGGATAAACAAAGCCATCAGAGCTTGAGTCATATAAGTATTAAATATTTGATAGAGTAGAGGCTTTAAAGAAACAACTGAATTACCTCATGGCAAATTTAGAAGATTGCACTGACACGCTGTTCATCTGACCTGTGGTTCTAGACAGAATTCTTCACAGTTAACTTCTTATGAAAGTTACAGATGAACACCCTAAAACATCCAACCAGGGAGGGGACTGCTGATCCAATGACTACTTTGTGCCAGGCATTTTGCAATGTATGTTACATGTGTTACTTATTATTAACTACAAATGGATAAGATGAGTATTTTTATCCTCGGTTTGCAAATGATCCCAGAAGTTAAGGAACATACCCAAGGATTCCCAGTTGTTATGAACTAAGATCTGACCCGCCCTCCTGCACCACGTGGCCTCTGTTTAAATTCCTTTCATAACTGTTCTAGGTCCAAATAAAAAACACAGCTGGGTGCAGTGGCTCAGGCCTATAATTCCAGCACTTTGAGAGGCCGAGGCGGGCGGATCA
>NW_012107809.1:1213432-1215123 GCF_000951045.1 Mandrillus leucophaeus | reverse complement strand
GGAGGTGGAGCTCGCAGTGAGCCGAGATCACCCACTGCACTCCAGCCTGGGCGAGAGTGAGACTCCATCTAAAAAAAAAAAAAAAAGGAAAAAAAATTTAAATTTTGTTCAATGTGCATGTATTGCCCATTTTTAAAATAATAGAAATTTTCAATATAAAGCAGTTTTGCAATTTGTCACATTTTTAGAGGCAATTTGGCCTAATCACTGGAAGTAGACATGATATAGGCTGAAGCTGAATATGAAGCCTAAGGACAATTTCTATTTATTTATTTATTTATTTATTTGAGACCATATCTCACTCTGTTGCCCAGGCTAGAGTGCAGTGGTGCAATCTTGGCTGACTGCAACCTCCACCTTGTGAGTTCAAGTGATTCTCCTGCCGCAGCCTCCCCAGTAGCTGGGATTATAGGTGCATGCTGCCAGGCCCAGCTATTTTTTTGCATTTTAGTAGAGATGGGTTTTTGCCATGTTGGCCAGGTTGGTCTTGAACTCCTGACCTCAAATGATCCACCTGCCTCGGCCTCCCAAAGTACTGAGATTACAGGCAAGAGCCACTGAGCCCAGCCAGGATAATTTTTAAAAATAAGTATAAAAGGATAAAATGTGCACAGATTGTTAGAAGAGTACAACAACGAGGGGAAAGTCTGAAGGTCCACTTCCTGAAGGAACCATAGCCATTGGAGCTCTCAAGGAGAGACCTCAATCATGGGACCCAGGACAAGGCTAAGTCAGAAAAGGAAGTCCTCTGAATTGTAGGGTATCTTCAGCTCCATTAAGATGGAGCTTTAAATTGACTGAACTTTAGAGCTGGAAGGAATCTTTAAGGCATTCTTTTCTATTTCTTCATACTTTCTTCCACATTTGAAAACAAGGAATTTTTATTTCCAACTCCCTTCTTTCCCCTCTCCCCAATCCGGTTTCTCCAGCTCTCCGGAATGGCCTAGAAGTGATGTACTAGATCTTAGGTCCTCAAGATAACATTAGCATGCTTATTACCCTTCAAGTCTCCCCAGCCTTGGAGTTCTAATTCACAATGGTAATAAGGGAGGAAGTGACCCAGCAGGCCTGGCATAGGGCTAGTTATAGAGAAATGTCAGAGGAGTATCTAGCGTTCGCATTCTAGCAATGTCTGTAACTATGAGTATGAGCTAGGGAAAGTTTCTTCATTTTTCCGGGCCACAGCTTCCTTAGCTATAAAAAGGGGAGTAGAAGTCCTATTCAGGGGTGTGGAAGGATCAATTGAGATCATCTCCATTTGAAGTCTCTTGGTTTAAGTAAGTTGGCACTCAATGATTCCAGCTATTATTTTTATCTTAAACTAAGATCATTCTATGTCTGAAAGGTTGAGGAACCTTATTCTTGTCAGAAATATAATCTGGCTGGGCGCAGTGGCCTACATCTGTAATCCCAGCACTTTTGAGAGATTGAGGTAGGCAGATCACTTGAGGCCAGGGGTTTGAGACCAGCCTGACCAACACAGTATTACCCTGTCTCTACTAACAATACAAAAGTTAGCTGGGCATGGTGACACACGCCTGTAGTCCCAGCTACTCTGGAGGCTGAGGAAAGAGAATCACTTGAATCTGAGAGCTGGAGGTTGCAGTGAGCTGAGATTGCACCACTGCACTCCAGCCTGGGTGACAGACTGCAACCCTGTCCAATAAATAAATAAATAAATAAATAAATAA
>NW_012107809.1:1207890-1208477 GCF_000951045.1 Mandrillus leucophaeus | reverse complement strand
GTTTATAGACTATCCTGGAAAGATACTGGAGAAAATGGTAATAGGATTTCCTTCTGAAAGGGCAAACAGGTCCCTGGGAGATCCTGGCTAGGGAGAGTCTTACTTCTCTGTGCATTTCAGGTTGCCAGATAAAATATAGCATGTCCACTTAAATTTTATTATAGTTTCAGATGAATACACAATTTTTAGTATAAATATGTCCCAAATACTGCATGGGACAAATGTATACTATAAATATATTTGTAGTTTATACGAAATTCAAATATAACTGTATGTCCTTAACATTTATTTGCTAAATCTAGAAACTCTATATGCATTTCCTTCTACAAATTTTAAATTGACTGGGCATGGTGGCTCACCCCTGTAATCCTAGCACTTTGGGAGGCCAAAGCGGGCGTATCATGAGGTCAGGAGATGGAGACCATCCTGGCTAACACGGTGAAACCCTGTCTCTACTAAAAATACAAAAAATTAGCCAGGCTTGGTGATGGGTTCCTGTAGTCCCAGCTACTCCGGAGGCTGAGGCAGGAGAATGGCGTGAACCTGGGAGGTGGAGCTCGCAGTGAGCCGAGATCACCCACTGCACT
>NW_012107809.1:1202600-1205250 GCF_000951045.1 Mandrillus leucophaeus | reverse complement strand
TAAATAAATAAATAAATAAATAATAAATATATGTATATACATATAATCTATATGAAATATATATATATAATCTCGAAGTCGAGTGCAGTGGCCTACATCTCTAATCCCAGGAAGCTGAGGCCAGAGGATTTCTTGAGCCCAGGAGGTCAAGGCTGCAGTGAGCTGTGATTGTGCCACTGCACACCAACCTGAAAAAAAAAAAAAAAGAAAAAAAGGAATATAATGAAATACAATCTCAAACTTACTATGAAGCTAGAAGGTAAGTCAAACTAGCAAAGTAATGATTGTTCGCTAATTTTCTGTAGAGTTTATCATTTAGTTGTCCCCACTTGAACATTTATAGAAGTATATGACTTACTAATATGAAGTTTATAATCATATTAATTTGATTTTTAAAGCATCTAGGCTGGGCGTGGTGGCTTATGCCTGTAATCCCAGCACTTTGTGAGGCCAAGGCGGGAGGATTGCTTGAGCCCAGGAGTTGGAGACCAGCCTGGGCAACATTGTGAGATGCCTGTCTCTATTTTTTAAAATACTCTATGAAAAGCAAAGCATGTAATTGGAGTTAAATTAATTTTTTCTGCTCTCTCTCCTCTCTTTGCTAAACAGCTTCATTGAGATACACTTCACATACCATATAATTCACTCACCTAAAGTGCAAATTCAGTGGTTTATAGTATATTCAGAGTTGTGCATCCACCAACATAATCAACTTTGAAGACTTTTATCAGTTCAAATGAAGTCCTATATCCTTTCACAGTTATCCCCACATACACACTGCCTGGCCCTAGACAGTCATTAGTCTTCTGTCTCTATAGATTTGCCTTTTCTGGACATTTTAGAATCCCACAATACAAGATCTTTCATGATTCGTTTCTTTCATTTAGCACGTTTTCAAGGTACATCCGTGTTATAGTGTGTTTCATACTTTATGTCTTTAAAAACTAATAGTATCCTATTTTCTAGATATATCACATTTTATTTCTTCATGAGTTGATGGACATTTGCATTGCTTCTACTATGAATAATGGTGCCATAAACATTTATGTTTTTGTATGGACATGTTTTTGGTTCTCTTAAGTTAGGTGTACTCTTAGGTGTACTAAGAGTAGAATTGTTGGGTCATATAGTAACTCTATCGTTACCCTTTGGGGAACTGTTAGGTTGCTTTTTAAAATGGTTACATCATTTTACATTCCCACCATCAATGTATGAGGGTTTCAATTTTCCACATCCTTGTCAAGACTTGTCATTTTCTGTCTTTTTGCTTATTGCCACACTAGTGGGTGTGAAATGGTATCTCATTGTGGTTTTGATTTGCTTTTTCCACGATGGCTAATGATACTGAATATTTTCTCATGTGTTGAATAGTCATTTGCTTTGGATAAATCTTTGGATAAATGTGTATTCAGATCTTTTGCCCATTTTTAATTGAACGGTTTGTCTTTTTATTATCCAGGTTTTTTGGTTTTGTTTTTGAGATGGAGTCTCGCTCTGTCGCCCAGGCTGGAGTGCAGTGGTGCGATCTCGGTTCACTTCAAGCTCCGCCTGCCGGGTTCATGCCATTCTCCTGCCTCAGCCTCCTGAGTAGCTGGGACTGCAGGCGCCCGCCACCTCGCCCGGCTAGGTTTTTTTTGTATTTTTTAGTAGAGATGGGGTTTCACCATGTTAGCCAGGACGGTCTTGATCTCCTGACCTCGTGATCTGCCTGCCTCAGCCTCCCAAAGTGCTGGGATTACAGGCATGAGCCACCGCACCCGGCCTATTATTCAGTTTTAAGAATTCTTTATATATTCTGGATACTAGACCCATTTCAGATATATTTGATTTACAAATATTTTCTCCCATTCTGTATTTTTTTTTTTAACTTTCTTGATAGTGTCCTTTGAAGCACAAAAGTTTTAAATTTTGAGGAAGTCCAATTTATCTATTTTTTTCATTTGTTGCTTGGGTTTTTGTGTCGTAGCTAAGAAATCATTGCTAATCCAAGGTTATGAAGATTTACCCCTATACTTTCTTCTATGAGTTGTGTAGTTTTTGTTTTTAGATTTAGGGCAGTGATCTAAGGTAATTTTTTAATATGTTGTGAATAACAGGCCCAACTTCATTCTTTTGCATGTAGATATCCAGTTGTCCCAGCATCATTTGTTGCAAAGACTGTTCCTTTTCCTACTGAATTCTTTTGACACTCGTCAAAAATCAAATGACCTAAATGTGAGGACTCATTTCTGGACTCTTAGTTCTATCCATTTGATCTGTAAGTCTATCCTTATCCACCACCACACATTCTTGCTTACTGTAGCTCTGTAGTAAGTTTGAAATGGGGGAAATGTCAGTCCTCCAACTCTGTTCTTCTTTTTCAAGATTGTTTGGCTATTCTGGGTTCCATAAAATTGTGGCTCTCCTTGTCAGTTTCTACAAAGTGACCAACTGGGATTTTGATAGTGATTGCATTGAATCTGTGGAATAATTTGGTGAGTGTTGCCATCTTAATATCTTTTGATCCATAAACATGGGATGTTTTTCCATTTATTTAGATCCTTTAAAATTTCTTTCAACAATGTTTTGTAGATTTCAGAGCATAAAGCTTGCACTTCTTTTTAAAAATTTATTCCTAGCTGGGCGCGGTGGCTCACGCCTGTAATCCCAG
>NW_012107809.1:1195131-1199920 GCF_000951045.1 Mandrillus leucophaeus | reverse complement strand
TGCAACCTCTGCCTCCTGGGTTCAAGTGATTCACCTGCCTCAGCCTCCCAAGTAGCTGGGACTACAGGCATGTGCACTACCATGGGGTTTCACCATTTTGGCCAGGCTGGTCTCGAACTCCTGAGCTCAGGTGATCCACCCACCTCAGCCTCCCAAAGTGCTGGGATTACAGGTATGAGCCACTGTACCTGGGCGAGTTCTTAAAATTTTCTATGCATAAGATCATGTCATCATACAAGATTATGTCATCTGAAGATACACTTTTCTTTCTTTCTCTCCAATCTGATGTCTTTTACTTCATTATCTTGCCTAATTGTCCTGGCTAGAACCTTCAATACCATGTTGAATAGAATTGGTGAGAGTGGAAATCCTTATGATGTTGGCTGTGGGTTTCCTATGAATGACTTTTATCAGGTTGAGAAAGTTCCCTTCCATTTCTACTTTGTCGAGTGTTTGCCAGTATTTTATTGAGGATTTTGTGTCTATATTAAAAGAGGCACTGGTCTGTGGTTTTCTTATCATTTCTTTGGATAATTATTTTTAAAATAATAAATGTGTCAGAAAATTCAAATGGGTAAAAATTCAGTAGCCCCTGTCTTGGTCACCCACTCTCAGCCACTCACTGTTACTTGTTTGTAGGATTTTTTAAAACTTAAGTATATCAACTATTTAAAATATATTTTAAAATAAATCTTGTTGCATTTCTCATCATTTTATACTTTTGTAAATCATTTTTGTAACTTTAAATAGTTTATTAAAATTATAATTTGATACTCTGGGTACTTCACATAAAATATTCTCTATCAGTTTATAATAATAAAAATAATTTAAATTGTTATAGCAAAAAAAATAAAGAACTCACTGACAATCATAAATCCCACTTCTAGGAGTATGACTTGTGTAAATCATAGCCTCCGAGGCACATCTGTAAAAACAGGAATAAAATTACCGACCGTCAGGATTGTCCTGAGGACTAATTGAAATGATTGATGTCTGTGAGAGGGCTTGAGACAGTGCAGACTCATAGTTACTGTCACTTTGGAAATTACACATCACAGCATCCCTTCAACTGGAAAGCTGTTGCATGTTAGACGGGCATACAACCTTTTGAAAACCCTCTATTGCATAAAACTAAATACTTCTGTATGTGATCTCTCTTTCTTTTTTTTTTTTTTGAGACGGAGTCTCGCTCTGTCGCCCGGGCTGGAGTGCAGTGGCCGGATCTCAGCTCACTGCAAGCTCCGCCTCCCGGGTTCCTGCCATTCTCCTGCCTCAGCCTCCCGAGTAGCTGGGACTACAGGCGCCTGCCACCTCGCCCGCCTAGTTTTTTGTATTTTTTAGTAGAGACGGGGTTTCACCGTGTTAGGCAGGATGGTTTGGATATCCTGACCTCGTGATCCACCCGTCTCGGCCTCCCAAAGTGCTGGGATTACAGGCTTGAGCCACCGCGCCCGGCAATGATCTCTTTCTCAGAAGTTATTTTTCAGTACCTAAATTATCTTTTTTTCTTTTGCCTAGATTCTGCATTTCATTGCTTATTTCGGAAAGTTGGAAAGTATCATGCAAATACAGATATAGCTATGCTAGTTAAAAATAAAATACTCAGTGTTTGCTGGTGAAGGAAAATATGATGCTACGTAGGTAAAACTGCTTGATGAAAATCAGATTTGCATTTCAGAAGACCATTTCTGGAGAACTTTAGGCTTGAGAAAAGCAGAAGCCAAATGCTTCTCCCAGACGACAGTTTATAACTCTTACTGAAGTCAAAAGTTATTCTGAGGGTAAAATCTAGGCCACGTGTTTGGAAAGCTGGAAGAAAAAAAAACACCATGCATCAATTTCTAAATTTTTCCAAAGTACTTAGATGAAAAATGATTTGTAGTTAAGATCTTAAGAAATGTTTTTATCCATTAGTGAAATATTAATAACACCTTAATATAATTTATTAACCATCCTTTTACAGGATGCTAATCATGACAGAATTTAGTCATGAAAATAATAATTTAAGTAGCAAAAGCACAGGGTAATTATAGTTATAGTATTTATAAGAGTTATAGTATTTAACATGGAGTCGAACATTCCTTTAAATAGTGTTTCTCTAGGCCAGGCGCGGTGGCTTACGCTTGTAATCCTAGCACTTTGGGAGGCCGAGGCGGACAGATCATGAGGTCAGGAGATGGAGACCAACCTGGCTAACACGATGAAACCCCGTCTCTACTAAAAATACAAAAATTTAGCCGGGCGTGGTGGCGGGCGCCTGTAGCCCCAGCAACTCGGGAGGCTGAGGCAGGAGGAAGGCGTGAACCCGGGTGGCGGAGCTTGCAGTGAGCCGAGATCGCGCCACTGCACTCCAGCCTGGGCGACAGAGCAAGACTCCACCTCAAAAAAAAAAAAAAAAAATTAGAGTTTCTCTAATGCATTTTACAAATGAAATACATCATTATTAGATTGAGATAAAACTTTTCAGACAGATCTATTGTATAAAACAAAGTATGTACTCAATATTTATTAATAGCATGATTAGAAATAATCTTAGAAACTTTTTTCTTGCAGTAATTTCACAAGTTGCTTCTTTTAAATTCCCACATGTTGAGATAATGACAATAACATTTTAAAAAACTAATTAAAATAAAAAAATTAACCTACTTATAGCAGCAACTATTGAAAGAGACAATGTACAACTTTGCTTTTGATGTTCAAAGGGATTATCAGTTAGCTATCTTTCACAAAGCTACGTACTTAACAAGATGTGAATTGTTTGATATATTACTATTTGTCAATGCTTAAATAAACAGGTTCCAAAGTAGGTCTTCTTAGTCCTTAGTGTGGTCTGGACAAGAGTGCTAGCCACAAAGGTTATATCTACAAGTTGTTTCTTATCATTACACTATCTCTGACACCAAGCAATAGAGATGCAAAGAGTGAAACCTTTCCGGTAGGCTTTCTTTGAAAAAGCGATAAAGGCCATCTGTGTTCAAGGTTAATAGTAACACAGGCCAGAGAAGAAAATAAAGGGATCTTTTTTTCTGTTCTATTGATTTCCTATGTAACCACAGTCAAATTTTTAAAAAGAAATATGCCAACCAAAATTAAATACCATGATTGTATTTAGGATTCTTTCAATTTATTATCCCCATAATTATCTAATTGGTTTTTTTTTTTTTTTTTGAGACAGAGTCTTGTGCTGTCACCCAGGCTGGAGTGCAGTGGCGTAATCATGGCTCACTCGCAGCCTTGGCCTCCTGGGCTTAGCCTCTTGAGTAGCTGGGACTACAGGTGCATGCCATTATTCCCGGCTAATTTTTGTATTTCTTTGTAGAGATGGGGTTGTCCTACGTTGCCCAGGCTGGTCTCAAACTCCTGGGCACAAGCGATCCTCCTCTCTTGGCCTCCCAAAGAGCTGGGATTACAGGCGTGAGCCACCGTGCCCTGTGATTATCTAATTTGATTCATGCAACAAACCTCTAATGCAGGTATTATTAGTCCATCTGATAGATAAGAAAACTGAACATGGGTATGGGTTAAATAATTTCCTAAGAAATTTATTGAGTGCCTACTATGTACCTAGCTATTTTGTTATTGTTGAGTAATACCTCAATTAATTATCAAAGCAACCCTATGCAATAGGTTTCATATTCCCCTTTTGCAGGTGAGGAAAAATAAACTTGCTCAAACTTGGGCATTTGGTTAGTGGTGGAAGTACTAGTGGTGAAGCTAGTTCAATGTTCTTTCATTCATACCCCAGCTGCTTTTTGAAAACTATAATGTTTAACACTGGCTTAATACAGAACTCAAAACCACTGCAATATGTGATGCATGACAAACAGGGAAGGTTTAGGAAATAAAAATTTAAGTATATTCCCTTATAAACAGATAACTGCAATTTTATTATTCATATGGCCTTGTCATTTCTTGTGCAGGTAGTGTTAACTGGCTTTAACTTGTTCATGTTATAAAAAGAACAAAATCTATCAATCACACACGGAAACATTTTCCTCCAATTACATTAGCTACAAAAACTTCTGACAAATTATTAGATTTGTACACATTCTTTTCACCAAATGTGCATTTGATTCCATTCACATCCCACATCACTAGCGTAAATGGCCTATTCATTTTCTTGCTTTACCTTCTTGAACTGCTGCACATATTAACAAGCTAAGCAAAACTTAACCCAGGTCTGCAAAAATCTCAAATTGCCAGGGCCAAAGAATCCTGTGAAAAATTAAACACAATTGGACAGAAAACGGTGAATATTTATTTTTGTTTCTCAAGCTCTCCCGAAGCCATGATTCATTTTCAGTGTTCTATTTCTTTTAATCCTGGAGTTCGAGCTTATTTTCTGTATAGAATTGCAGAGTTTGATGGAATCCTTGGCACTCTGTCAATCTCCTGTACATTTTATTAACCTTGGTGAACACATGGTAGAAAATGATAGGGATAATGTTATGAATATAAGAGAAGCATAAAGATGAACAAAAAAACATGAGTTAAACATTTGTAGAGTGAGCGACTCCTAGTTTCTAACATAAGCTATCAGTAGGGCTATCTTAGGCACACAGCACCTGCACAATCTGATAACAAGAAACCCTGCTTTGTATCCTCAGAGGCTCCTATCCGCTATCTACAGAGGGTTTCCCAAACATTTTGTACATGTGATCCTCTTGGAAATTAAATAACAATAATAATATTATCATTTCTGAGTGGGACATGAGAAAAAAATGAATTAACACCAATCAAGATAAAATCATGACTATATTTGCCTATTTTAACATTTTTCTTTTCTTTT
>NW_012107809.1:1187348-1194179 GCF_000951045.1 Mandrillus leucophaeus | reverse complement strand
GTCACTGTGTTTAAACCACCACAGCAAACTGTAATGTCCACCTCTCATGAGCCACTAGCTGCTTCACATGCCTTTGGATACACACCTAGGGGCTCCCAAACACATCCCTTTTACTATTTAAGTATTTCTTTTATTGATTTTTTAAAAAGAAACTATGTGCCATCACTCCCTTTAGTGAGAAAGTGCCCGAGAAAGGTTATACTCAAGTTCTGTATCAAAGAATGATTCTCCCTGGGTGCAGTGACTCACACCTATAATCCTAGCATTTTGGGAGGCCAAGGTGGGAGGATCTCTTGAGCCCAGGAGTTCAAAGCTGCAATGAGCTTTGATTGCACTACTGCACTACAGCCTGAGCAACAGAGCAAGACCTTGTCTTTAAAAAAAAAAAAAATTATTAAAGCTCGGTTCATGGACAATTTGCATCAGAATCTCTGAGCACCCTGCTATAAATGCTTCAGTCCAGATTTACTCATTTAGCATCTTAGGGAGTGGGACTCAGGTCCTTAATTGATTTTGATGCCCACTGAGTTCTGAGGGCCACAGCTCTACCAGGCCCTTCTTATGACCCTGCTTAGAATGCCTTTCCCTATTCTATGTGCATCAACCCCCCACCTGGAGTCCCCCTGAATAGCAGATGCTCTTTCACACCTCAGAGCCTGAACATGCTGTTTCCTGTGCTTGTCATGCTTCCTCCTATTCTTGTCTTCTGAACTCCCACTGTAGTAAGTCAGCTCCCAAGTCATCTCTGCAAAGACTGGGCCCATGAGGCAAGACTTAGGTCTTCCTTCATTGTACTCCTAAGCTGTTGAACTCTTTTATCTCTTTCCTATCATAGATTCCACTGCAACTGGTCTGTGTATTCTTTTAGACCGGGAGTCCTTGGAGGTTGGGTTCTTTGTGTTGTCTATTTTTGTAAAATACCAAGATGATGCCTGACCTGTGGTGGTAGGTACTCTAAACATGCTCTTTGAATGAACCATGAGGCAGTTCTGCTGTTTTAATTCTACCAAGATGATAGGTAACATACATAACTTTTTCTGTGTGTGTATGACAGGTGACAGGGTCTCTCTCTCTCTCTCTCCCAGGCTGGAGTGCAGTGGTGCAATCACAGCTCATCGCAGCCTCAACCTCAGGGGCTCAAGCAATCCTCCCACTTCAGTCTCCTGAGTAGCTGGGACTACAGGTATATGCCACCATGCCCAGCTAATTTTTGTATTTTTTGTTGAGACAGAGTCTTACTATATTGTCCAGGCTGGTCTTAAACTCCTGGGCTCAAGTGATCTGCCTGTCTTAGCCTCCCAAAGTGCTGGGATTACAAGCATGAGCCACCAAGCTGGAACCATAACTTCTTTTAGAAAATAATTCTAGGCCTGGTGCGGTGGCTCATACCTGTAATCCTAGCACTTTGGGAGGGCGAGGCAGGCGGATCACCTGAGGTCGGGAGTTTGAGATCAGCCTGACCAAAAGGGGGAAACCTCGTCTCTACTAAAAATACACACACACACCCACACACACACAAAATTAACAGAGCATGGTGGCATGTACCTGTAATCCCAGCTACTCGGGAGGCCGAGGTAGAAGAATCGCTTGAACCTGGGAGGTGGAGGTTGTGGTGAGCCAAGATTGCACCAATGCACTCCAGCCTGGGCAACAAGAGTAAAACTTCGTCCCAATAAATAAATAAATAAATAAAAATAATTCTACTAAAGTAGAAGAAAGCAAACAATTTTATTTGGTAACGTTTTGTCTTCTGGCACATTTATTCCATTTCTTTCTTTTCCCGCCTTTTTATGTTTTATATTTATAGGAAATATATGTACATGGTACAAAATTAGAAGGATCCAAGATAGTAGACTCTGTGAGGAAAGCCACTCTCTCACCTACATCATCCAACTGTAGAGTCCCTTATAGGAAGGCAGTCATTCTTACAATTTCTAGTTAGAGTGTCCTTCCAGAGACATTTTAGACACATATAGGCAAATAAGTATATATATATATATATCTCACTGTTTTGCAGTGTTTTAAACTTTGTGATCTTTTCGCAAAAGTACATAAAAAGCAGCCTCTGCTTATTAATAAATACACTCTTTCATTCTTTGAATATATAATTTAAAAAAAGACATCTCTTGATGCTTGTTATCAGTATTTTTTTTTCACCATCAATGATGCTGCAAAATATAGGTAATTTTACATGTGTGCACATATTCATAGGATAAACTTCTAGAAATGGAATTGTAGGATGAACAAGTAGTGACAAATTTTGCCACATGGTTTCCGATATGCTTTGGATCTGTCTCCACCCAAATCTTAGGTCCAATTGTAACCCCCAGTGTTGGAGGTGGGGCCTGGTGGGAGGTGATTGGATCATGGGGGTGGATTTTCTTCTTGGTGATGTTTTCCAGATAGTGAGTGAGTTCTCGTGAGATCTGGTCATTTAAAAGTATGTGGCACCTCCCCTCCCGCCTTGGTCCTGCTTCTCCCATCTAAGTCACCTGCTCCTGCTTTGCTGTCTGCCATGAGTAAAAGCTCCCTGAAGCCTCCCCAGAAGCAGATGCTGTCATACTTCCTGTACAGCCTGCGGAACCGTGAGCTAATGAAACCTCTTTTCTTTATTACCCAGTCTTAGGTATCTCTTTTTTTTTTTTTTGAGACGCAGTCTCACTCTGTTGCCCAGGCTGGAGTACAGTGGCGTGGTCTCGGCTCACTGCAAGCTCCGCCTCCCGAGTTCACACCATTCTCCTGCCTCAGCCTCCCAAGTATCTGGGACTACAGACGCCCACTACCATGCCCGGCTAATTTTTTGTATTTTTAGTAGAGATGGGGTTTCACCGTGTTAGTCAGGATGGTCTTGATCTCCTGATCTCATGATCTGCCCACCTCGGCCTCCCAAAGTGCTGGGATTACAGGCGTGAGCCACCACACCTGGCAGGTATCTCTTTACAGCAGTGCAAGAACAGACTAATATAGTTTCCACAGGTATTACATCCACTTTCACTTCCACTAGCAACTCATGAAGATATCTATTTATGCCAGGAGCAGTGGCTCACACCTGTAATCCCAGCACTTTGGGAGGTCGAGGAGGGCAGATCACGAGGTCAGGAGATCGAGACCATGCTGGTCAACATGGTGAAATCCCATCTCTACTAAAAATACAAAAATTAGCCGGGTGTGGTGGCGGATGCCTGTAATCCCAGCTATTCAGGAGGCTGAGGCAGGAGAACTGCTTGAACCCGGGAGGGGGAGGTTGCAGTGCGCTGAGATCACACCACTGCACTCCAGCCTGGGTGACAGAGCAATACTCTGTCTCAAAAAAATATATATACACACATATCTATCTATCTATCTATCTATCTATCTATCTATCTATCTATCTATCTATCTATATCAGGGGAACCCGCCCCCAGTATTTCAACATAGGTTCTTTCTATTTTCCCTAAGTGTTGGCCAATCTGAGAAATAAAGAGAAAGAGTACAAAGACAGGAATTTTACAGCTGGGCTGCCGGGGGTGACATCACATATTGGTAGGTCCGTGATGCCCCACCTGAGCCGCAAAACCAGCAAGTTTTTATTAAGGATTTCAAAAGGGGAGGGGGTGTATGAACAGGGAGTAGATCACAAAGATCACATGCTTCAAAGGGCAAAAAGGAGAACAAAGATCACATGCTTCTGAGGAAACAGGACAAGGACAAAAGCAAAGATCACAAGGCAAAGGGCAAAATTAGAATTACTGATGAGAGTCTATGCTCAGCTGTGCACATATTGTCTATTTAAGACAAACATCTTAAACAACAGAAAACAGGTTAAATTTGGGACCTCAAATTTACCAAGGCTGGATTTTTTCCTCCACCCTAATAAGCATGAGGTACCACAGACCAGGGAGTATTTCAGTCTTTATTTCAACCGCATAAGACAGACATTCCCAGAGTGGCCGTTTATAGACCTCCCCCGAGGAATGCAATTCTTTTCCCAGAGTATTAATTATCAATATTCCTTGCTAGGAAAAGAATTTAGCGACAGCTCTCCTACTTGCACGTCCATTTATAGGCTCTCTGCAAGAAGAAAAATATGACTGTTTTTGCCCGACCCCACAGGCAGTCAGACCTTATAGTTGTCTTCCCTAAATCGCTAAAAATCGCTAAAATCGCTGTTATTCTGTTTTTTTTCAAGGTGCACTGATTTCACATTTTTCAAACATATGTTTTACAATCAATTTGTGCAATAGTGGTCCTGAGGTGACATACATCCTCACGAAGATAACAGGATTAAGAGATTAAAGTTAGACAGGCATAAGAAATTACAAGAGTATTATTAGGGAAGTGATTAAATGTCCATGAAATCTTCAAAATTTATGTTCCTCTGCTGCGGCTCCAGCTGCTCCCTCTGTTTAGGCTCCCTGACTTCTCGCTATATATATATATGTATACGCGTGCACACACACACATATATAGCTGGCTAATGGTGTTTTCGTTGTTGTTTTTTCTCTGAAGTTCTAAAATGGAGAGTAAAGGAAACTCTTAGTTAGGTGCAGCCTCACCTACTGGTCCAACCCAGAAGTTTTTTTTTTTCGTTTTTTTTTTTTTTTTTTCCAAAAAACTAACACAGGTGGTTGCTCCATAGGCCTTTTTCTCCTCCCTAGGCAGGCTGGTACTGGGGTACTCATTGCTAGTCTAGTCCCAATATTGTTTTGAACCATAGGAGGCTTAGTCTTCAGAATCATTTTTACTCTGCCCTAAAGTGGAAGATACCCCATTCATTCTACAAATACGATGCACCAGGCATTGTTCCAGAAACTAATGAACTAAATAGACAAAAGTCCTTACCCTCATTAAGATTACATTACGATGGAAGGAGGCAGATAGTAAAGACAACACACAAGTATGATAAATGTTATGTATGTTATGTTAGTTAATGATAGGTGCCATGGACAAAATCAAGCAGAAAGGGGGATAAGGAGTATGGGGGTCCCTCTTGGGAAGGGTGTCAGGGAAGGCCTCCCTGAGGAGGTGACATCAGGCAAAGACAAGAAAGGGGTGAGGGAATAAGCTATATGCGGGAAGAGCATTCCAGGTAGTGGAAAAAGCAAAGGTTTGGAGCTGAGAGTGTGCCTGGGGCATTCCAGGAACAGTAAGGAAGGCAGCCGATGAGAGCCCACGGAGTGAGGGGTAGAGGAGGAGGTGAAGGCAGAGAGGTCAGGGAGGTTTGGCAGTAGGCAACATTGTCTAGGTCCTCATAGTGAAATGGGAAAGTCATGGAGGAGTTCCAGAGGACTACTGAGAATGCTCTATTAGCACAGACTGAGGGAAGGCAAGAATGGAAGAAGGGAGGACCAGTTAGGGAACTTCCTTAACCCAGGTGGGAAATAAGATGGGTTAGACTAGTCTAGTAGCCAAAGAGGTGTGACAGTATTTGTGACTGTGAGTATATTCTGAAGGTGGAGCCAGCAAGATTTTCCGTCCAATCGTATCTTGGGCGTGAGTGAGAAAGGAGGCAAGGACTCCAAGGTTCTTGACATCGGTGGAAGAATGGAGTTGTCCTTTCCTGAGATGGGGGAGGGATGCAGATGGAGCATGTTTTAGGACAAAAATGGGGAGCTGTAATTACACTTGCGATTACCATGGCTTCCCAAGGTCGCTGGGGCTCTCAGAAGGTCATGATTCCAAATTAGATCAGTGGTCTGGACTAGGCCATGACTGAAATACCTTCTTGGGATGCCAGCTCCAAGGAATATGTGCACCAAAGGCTTTCTCCTCCTCCTGAGCTATCCTGTTCCAAACCAGACTTGCACTGAGATATTGCACTAAATGCTTTTAAACCTGTTTTCTGCATGAATATATAATCAAAAGAAAGAATAGGCAAACACACACACACACACCCCTAAAACCTTGAAAACAACTTAAAAAGCTGGGTTTCCTCCTACTAGAGAACTCACTGCTCTCCAAATACCAAAATTCAATTCAACTCTACATTTGCGGGGCTGTGACATCAGCAGGAAGACACTGGTTCCTAGATAATGCCGGGCTAAGGCTAGTACAGAAACCACATCAGGGCCAATCTGAAATGTGGCTGATTGAAGAATGTAATCAGGAACTTACTGGATAAATGATCCAAAAGGAAGGGATGCATTTAAAACAGCAGTTACTATAGCACCTGCCGCAGTAATACGTAAAATGGGATATTGCAACAAAAATACGGAAAGGTGAAGGAAAGCAAAAAAGCCATATTAGTGGGAGGAAAAAACAGAACAGAAACTGATTTGTTAGATTACTTCAAAAGGTTAAGAAGAGACTGAGAAGAAATTTTAAGAATCGTGTCCTTAAACGGGAGCAAGAATCTATACAAGGCAACAATGCAAGAGCGCAGAGCTGTTTATTTATTTATTTTTCTAACCAGCTCACAGTGCCAGCGGGTAGATTAGAAAGAAAACAACTAATTGCTAAAGTAGAGTAGCTAAGGAATCAGAACTTGTTTCAAAATAAGCGAAGTGGTGGCCAGACTAGGTGACTCAAGGCATGACTCAAACCCGACTCTGGGGGCTGTCTCTCAGCTCCCGGAGGCGGGGGGCGCGGCGTCTAACACATTTTAGGAAAGTACCAGGCTTGTGGAGGGCGACAGGAAACCTCCCCGGGAGATCGGCCTGGGGCTCCTCCTGCCCCAGAGCCTGACCTCTCACTCTCCGCACTGGGAGCGACTTCCAACCTCCTGGCTTCCCCTTCTTCCCTTCGAGGCTCCCCACCCCTCGTCTTCCACCCAGCGTCACAGGGCGTGTGCGTGTGTGCGAGACGTCGCGTCTCCTTCCCCGCCGCCCTCCGCCCCGTGCTCCCCGCCACGCG
>NW_012107809.1:1185594-1187233 GCF_000951045.1 Mandrillus leucophaeus | reverse complement strand
CCCGCCGCCCGCCTCCCGGGCACGCGCGGCACGAACAGCGCCCGGACCTGCTCTAAACAAACACCTGTCCTCCCTTGGCTCCGCGAGATTTGGAGCGAAAGCCTAGGCAACAGGGGGCACGTTCTCGCGAGGTTTAGGAAATTTCCCACGGCCGTGTTGTGTCTGAGCCGAGTAGTGGAAGGCGGTGGGAAGGAGGTGTAGCGTGAGACGCGACTGCCCGCATTGGGTGCATGCGCAGTGCCGCTCGCGCGGGCCGCGCCAATCCTGCAGCGCCTTCAGCAGGTTTCGGGCGGCGAATTCCAGTTCTCCGGGTTTTGGGGCTCCCTGCGGGAGGCAGTGCTGGATTGGGAATCTCTAGGAAAGGAAAGGGCAAAGGAGGGGAAAAATGGGGGGCTGCAGGTAGGAGGGGGCGGGGTTCGGGCTCTGCACCTTGCTGTTCAATGCCCGGCGGGGCCAGGTTCGCCCGGGGGCTTCCGGGATCAGGCCGCCTGAAGCGCGATTCGGGCAGCCGGCAGCGTCTTCGGCTGTGCCAGGCCCTCGGGTGGCCCGGTTCCCTGTGCAGTAGTGGCCTCAACACACACCTGGGCTCACACACGGTGGCGGCTGCGATGGGGTCTTAGAGAGGCCATGTGGCACGCGAGCTGCAAGAGCTTTGATCAGGGCCTCTGGCCCAACTCGGAGGTGGGAGAATGTGGCTCTCAATTCCAAGGCAGTTTTCCGGCGAGAACTACTCCGCGCCCTGGCGTGTGTCTGCGAGGTGGCCATTAGGGGTGTCTTTGCCAGAGGCCTTGACTTGACCTCATTTCACACCTAAGGAGAACGCTAAGCCGAGAGAGCTCAACTGCAAAAGTTTTCCGTTTGCGGAGCTCTGGAAGGGCCTCCTCATTAGCATGGGGGTGTAATGAATGAAGACAGTTCCCGACGTGTCACTTGCCCGAACCCCAGGCACTTCTGACGCTCCTGCACCTAACGCCGAAATTAGCATAAAGGAGGCGCCCAGGGAACGTTTGAATGAATGAAAGGAGCTGGGAACCCAGAGTGAGCGGGAAGCCGCTTGGAAAACACCCATTGAGGAGGTGTTTCATCTAGGCCTGTGAAACGCGGCCCATTTTCCCAGGACCCCTCCTCCCTTCTCCTCGGCCCCGCCTCCTGACCCCTCCATTCCCCGTCCCCGTAGTAATCCCCTCCGGTTTTCCTCAGTCTCCACGTACGTCCCTCAAGGCGTGTCCCAAAACCTGGATAACCGGAGCGCTCCCCATGGACCACACGGAGGGCTCGCCCGCGGAGGAGCCGCCTGCGCATGCTCCATCGCTTGGGTAGGTTTCCAAGGGAGGCAGCGAGCAGGATCCCCTACTCTGCGGGCGGCGCGAGGCGTCTGGCTCTTCGCGGCGGCGGCGAGGGGAAAGGGAGCGCGGGGGCTGGGTGGAATCGAGGAGTGAGGAAAAAGGGAAGGGGCGGGGGAGAGGGACCAGGGAAGGCGTCGGGGGGAATCTCGCGAGGGTTGGAGTTTTGGCGAGAGTTTGTGGAAGATGGCGCCTGTTGTGACAGGGTAAGTCTGAGGGAATCGGAGCGCTGGGAACCGGGAAAGTTGCGGGCGTCTGGCAGCCCGCGGCGAGCGGCGGATTCAGGGGCCGCAGCG
>NW_012107809.1:1170942-1184489 GCF_000951045.1 Mandrillus leucophaeus | reverse complement strand
CCGGCCCCCGCCCCCCTCCTGGTTCCTGACGGCCTAGGCCAAGGGCAGCTGTCTGTCGAAGCTTTGCATCTAGGTTGCCTGAGGATGATTGGAGGGTATCGTAGGACGGTTAGAAGGAGGCTCAAGATGTATATATGTGTTTTTCTGTTAGTGTTTGAGAATAGTTTCAGATATCCACAATGGATATTCATTTGGCGTGTGAGTAGGAGTTGAGTGAATTTCCATGTTAAAAACTTGCGAGTGTTGGGGCGGAGAATTTCAGCATTTTCTAGAAATCTGGATTTAGAATTTATCAGAAACTCCTGCCTCATAAGGAAAAGGAGAGGCATTCCGCTTGGGAATTTTATATAAATGTTTTACTTTTTCTTAATCATTAGATGGTTTACAGTTATGTGCGTTTTTGCTGCTGTGTGGATGCGTGACAACCCTTCTGTCCCATCACTGGGGTCACTGGGGTTGAAATGAGGACAACACCGAAGAGTGCAGTTTCTGATTGATGAATACTGCTTCTAGGATCTTTGTGGAAGATATTAATCAAATGCAGTAAAAAGTATACGTAAAGATGTATATTATATATATGTAATAGCCTGTAGTGAGATTATTTTAAAGACACTTCCTAGTGTTAAAGGACCCTTGAAGTGTTCTTACTGTTTTGGTAATGCTAAAAGCTTGGGGTTGTGTGAATGGGGGTGGGGGGTGTGGTGTGATGTCTTTTAATGAGTTATTCTCGTGCTAGGAATAAGAGTTATTATATTTACCGGGATTACTATGCTGAATATATTCTTCAAGAGTTTGTTTGTTTCTACTAGTTGGTCTCTACTTTTAGAAGGTATGTTACACATAAAATCATTTGGAGTGTCATTTCATTTACAAACTGAAGTTCTACAATAGTAAAGTGTTGTTTATAGAGGACATATGAGATCTACTCTAACGAGTATTGGAGCATTGGAAAGTATTTTTTTTTTCTGGCTGTGATTAGAATTAGTAGTTTGAGTTTTAATTAATGGAAAACCATGGTTTCATGATTGATACTTAAGTTTTTTTTGTGAAAATCTGCAGTCTGGGTCGCATGAGTGGGTTTTACCAATAATCTTATGTCTCCCTTACTTGTTCTTGTACATAATGATTCTTTTGAAGGTAAAATCTTAAGCTCTCTGGTTTTCTGACTGGGAGCAAAGTGTAAATACTGTGTAATAATGGAGGGTATTTTGCTCTGACTTGTACCTGTAGAATGATTACACAGACATGATAAAAGCGCTTTTACCATTTGAGTTGTGTTTTTCTTTCTAAATCGTGTAAGACTTTTACTTTGTGGTGAAATAAAACTGCTTTTAATTAAATAATAACAGCAGCATATTTCGAAATCTGGATGAGTTGTGGCTGGAGAACTTTCATTCTGAGTATTAACTATTAAAACTTTAAATTTTATTATCCATGCATATTGCTGATGGATCTGTGATTATATTTTCAGAAAACGAGACTTGCAGTATTTTCAAATCTATACTGTTCAAAATATACACTTGTAGGCTTTAGATTTTAAGCAGTTAGATTTGTTTAAAAAATTACCTATAGTCCTATACCAACGGATTTCTGTCAATTTTTTTTTTTTAAAGTGGGTAAGATCAAAATTGGTTTGGTTGAAAGGCCATTCTTGCCAGATGTAATTGATTAAATAACCTTTGGCACCCTTGATGGGTAAGGCATTAGGAAAAAATTGTTTTGTTTTTTAAGTTCTTACACATCTCATTCTTCTGTTCATTTTTAGAAATAAAATCCAGGACTTGGCTTTAAAACATTATTTTGCATTTTGCTTCCTCCTAATACTAAATTTCATGTTATTTCAACTAGGGGCAGTATTTTCTCATGGATTGACTAAAAGTTGTTATTTTTGGCATCTGGCTTTGTGATTATTTCCAAGTTACTCTACTTCCCCTGGGCCAGTTTCCTAACTGTGTAGTAAAATGGGAATTATAATAACTTGCCACATCTGCACAGGATTGCTATGCCTTAAGGTTCGCAGAGAGCATCCTTGGATGAAAACTGTGGGGAAGGTCTACGAATTGTTACTGAAATAAACTAATGTGAAGTAGGTCATATTTTATAGGAAGTCAAATAGGAGGTTTTTAAATTATTGGCAAGACACAGTAGCAATAGTGGGATTTTTTAAAATCCCAAATATGTATTATAGTATGGGTAATAAAACAGATACCTTTATTCCTGCTCCCCGTAAACTTATAGGGAGAGAGACAAGTAAAACAAATTACAGGGTGATGTGTCGTGTGTGTGTGTGTGTGTGTGTGTATGTGCGTGGTGTGAAAGATTGAAGTTCTGTCAGACTCAAATGTAATAACATAAAATTATGGGATGCTTTCCTCTTGTTTTCTGCATGTAGCAATATCTTATTTATTTATTTTATTTTATTTTATTTTTTGAGACAGGGTCTCATTCTGTCATCAGGCTGGAGTTCAGTGGCGCAATCTTAGCTCACTGCAACCTCCACCTCTTGGGTTCAAGCGATCCTCCTGCCTCAGCCTCCTGAGTAGCTGGGATTACAAGCGTGCACCATCACACCTGGCTAATTTTTGTGTTTTTAGTAGATATGGGGTTTCGCCATGTTGGCCAGGCTGATCTCAAACTCCTGACCTCAAGGGATCTGCCCACCTTGGCCTCCAAAAGTGCTGGGATTACAGGGTGAGCCACCATGCCTGGCCTGCATGTAGTAATATTTAACAAATGGTAGTACAACATGCTTTCACTGGACTCTAAGCTAAGTCTGTTAATAGCAGTGATTAATTTTAAATATGCCTTATATTTGCTAGTGCTTTGTTATTTGCTCTTAATAATTTCTAATAACCATGACTATAATTTCAGATTTGACTCTTGGCCCTAGAAAAGTGTTTTGCATTTGAGGAACACTCTGTAGATACTTATTGACTGAATGAAACCTGTTGCTTCTCTGTTCTTGGTAGATGATACCATATGCCATTTGGTTCCCAAAGCCATGATTCCTGATTCCTCTGTCACCAACCTTTACATTTAATTACTGAGAACTGATCATTTTTCCTTCTAAAAAATCTCTTGTATCTGTTTCCCTTATCCTCACTGCCACAGTTCATGCTGTCATTTCTCACCTGGTTTACTGCGACGTACTGACAGCCTCTTTCTGCTTCTCGAGTCACCACCTTTATCCAGCTTCCACATGTAGCAGAGCAGTTTTTCTAAAGAGCAAATCTGATCACTGCTTAATCTAAAAACCTTTCAATGGCTCCCCCTAGCAGCCTTCATTAAGAGAGGCAACAGAGTGGAGGGTTCTGAGCTCACATTTAGTATTTAATCTGAACTGGGTTCCAGGTCTGACTCTGGCACTTAAAACCCCTGCCACTTAAACTCCTGTAACATTGACAAGTTAATCTCTTTATCAGTTGCAAGATAATTATTCCTAACTCAGAAAGTTGTTGTGAAGATTAAACGAAATAATGTATGAAAGCATTTAGCAGAATTCCTGGCACGTAGCAAGCGCTCAAAAGATGTTAGCTAATGTGGCACATAGGATCCTCCATAACTATTTCATTTTCATCTTCTCCAGCTGAGTTGTTTGCCATTTTCTCTCCATAATCAGTGCTCCAGTCATATTTAAGTATATTCTGCATGAGCCCAGCGGCTTAACACCTTCTTGTGTATGAAAAGTAATGGCCCTTAGTAGGTTATTTCTCAAGACTAAGGGAATATTCTAACCAGATCTGTCAGACTACATTTGGTGCCTGGCTGTATAAATACTATATATTTAATACAGTATTAAATGCTGTATGTAATTCTCTTAGAAGCATGATACTAAGTTGTAATTTTCACACCCAAATGTTGTTATTTGGTGGCAGGTAGCATTTATATTCTTACACTTAGAAGATTGTCTATCACATGATAGAGACTCAGCAAAAAGTTTTGAATGTAGGACACAGTGCTTTGAAATCTTGATGAAACGTGGTTCATGTGGCACAATTTTATAATTGTGTGTTTGTATACAGTATATGTGTGTCTAATTCATATATATGTATAATTTATATATAGGTATTTGACTTTGGTTCTATAAGGAGTGATTGCTGAAGTACCCAGAAGAATTGATATTTTCAGCCACAAGCAGTCTCATAACCCCTGTGAACATTATAGCAAGGCTCTTGGGCAAAAGTTTTTGTTTTTTGATTATTAGAAAATACAACATTATATTTGTACAAAACTGGCAAGTTTAAATTTCACTTTTGTTTTTTATATTATTGGCTGTCAGTGTTTATCAAAAGATTCCAATATTTTTAAGTGTTTTCCCTACTAGATGGCTAGGGATGTGCATTAGATTATACCATAGAACACTGTAGACTGCTTTTTGGGGAATCCATGCCATAGAACCAAATAATAAGTTGATAATCTACAGGGAGACTCAGGTCTCAGGGACATATTACTCACAGATAATTTCTTTAAACTTCAGGTTCTACCTCTGTAAAATAGGGGATGGTAATTATATTTTATCTGTCAGGCACATTGTGACTGTCAACGTAAATTTTGTGAAATTATAAGGTCAAATGAAACAGTGTATGTGTAAGTGACTTGTAAACAGTAAAGCATTTTATACAAATATTTTAATTACTATAAGAATCAGTTTCCTCTGGTAACTTTTCATCTTGAGCAGAGCTCAAGATGGACTTTTTAGACTGCAAGCCGTGGTTTTGTGGGTCATGTTTTAGGAAGGCAACAGTGTATTTGGTGCAGAGGACCGCAAAGCTTGAAATATGTGCTTTGGCATTTTAAGCAGACATTTGTTAAATTACTGCTTGACCACGGATGTTGTCATTGAGTCACCCCCAGCTTTTTGGGGTCTACTTCTTACTGCTCTCTTCTCTGCTTGGGTAGCTGTAACAATGTAGGAATGTTGAATGTCTAGCTGCTACTATCTCTCAGACACTTATCCTGCCCACAGTTCTGTATGCCTCTTAGGCCTGGCACAACATCATGGTGTTGCTTATGCCTCATTAGACCTGCTGCTTAATTGAATTAAATGATATCCTAACGGTCTAAAAAGGGTAATGTATTTCCCGAACATGTCACATTTACTGTAGGAGGTTGGGGAAGGTGTCACAGGCACTGTAAGTGGTAGTAATTACCTATCTGTATAGATATTTGTGTAATTTTGTTGTGTTGAGACAATGCATAGTGATAAGTATGAGAGCTTTTCATCATATTGGTGAAGTTTATGGCAATCTTGGGAATATTTATACTATTTTAAGTTTACAAAAAATAAAATATAGAAAACACATTTTTTTTTAGGCATTCTGAGTTGCAAGAGCTTTGCAGTGAAAGCTGCATCTATTTGATGTGAAGCGGAATACACTTAGAAAATCAACCCTGGAGGTGTTTTTTTTTTTTTTGTATTCAGTAGTCTCAGCATAAGAGCTAATGCATTGTTAATGAGATGATAATCAGAGTTGTAAGTGAATAAGAATAGTTTCTCATAAAAAGGTTACATAACAAGAGAAAAAATATTTAATGTTGGGCGAAGTAGCTCAGGCCTGTAATCCCAGCACTTTGGGAGGCTGAGGCAGGAGGATTGCCTGAGCCCAGGAGTTTGAGGCTGCACTGAATGGTGATCATGCCACTGCACTCCAGCCTGGGTGACAGAGCAAGACCCTGTCCCAAAAGAAGAAAAATTTTTCACTCTATAAAACTTTTTTTAAGTGTGGTAAAGATTTTGTTACAGAAGTACAGTATTGCTTTATGAAATACAATGTAATGTAGATTTTTTTTTAAAATAATGTGAACAGCTTATTATGGAATAGCTTAATTTCCTCCAGCACATACTAGCTTTAGACTGGTTTGCATAAATAGAACAAAGGTATGTGTTCCCTTTTGGAAAACTGCAGATCTGCTAAGATTGTGCCTGATTTTGCCAGCATATTTTTTCACATCTTTTTAAAAAAATTTTTTTAAAAATTTGAGTGATAAAATTTTTCATGCAAAAAATTACCTAGTTCTGTACAAAGCTCCTAATCCATACCCATCATTTGGAGTAAGCAGAAACATTTGGGTCCTAAGATATGTAGGAACGGTGTTAAGGAAAATGTTAATAGTATAACCATGTTTTAGTGGCTCTCCTTTTAGTACTGTTTTAAAAACAATATATTTATTAAATAAGCAGTTGAACACTTATTAGATATAAGACACTGTTTGTACTGGTCTTATAAAGATGGCTAAGAAATGGTTTGGTGAAGCTCATGACTTGGTAGAGAGTACACAGGCAATTATTGTGTAAGGGAGATTATGACAAGTGCTGTAACAGATATTTAGTGTTGGTGGGAACACAGATGTGAATGATTATCTTCAGTTGGAGGGGAGTTCATAGAAAAGGTGAGAGTTGATAGGGAGTGATGGGAAATTAAACTGGAAGAGTGATTGGAAGCCTCTTGGAAGATCTTGAGTGCTAAACAGATTATTTGGTTTTTTTTGGTTGGTTGGTGTTTTTTAGAGACAGTCTCATCTCTCTGTTGCTCAGCCTGGAATACAGTGGCACAGTCATACTTCACTGCAGCCTCAACATCCGGGGCTCAAGGGATCCTCCTGCCTTAGCCTCCCCAATTGCTAGGACTATAAGTGTGCGCCACCAAACCCAGGTGTGCGCCAGCAACCCCAGCTAATTTAAAACATTTTTTTTGTAGAGATAGCCTTGCGTGTTTTCCAGCCTGGTCCAGAACTCCTGGGCTCAAGTGATCCTTCTGCCTTGGTTTCCCAATGTGGTGTGATTACGGATGGCCTAAGGTGATTATTTGAATATTAATCAGGGATGCAGAGGACGGGGTAGGGTATTGAGGCTTTTTTTTGACGGAGTTTTGCTCTGTTGCCCAGGCTGGAGTGCAATGGCCAATGGCGCGATCTCGGCTCACTGTAACCTCTGCCTCCTGGGTTCGAGTGATTCTCCTGCCTCAGCCTCCTGAGTAGCTGGGGCTACAGGCATGCGCCACCACATTCGGCTAATTTTATATTTTCAGTAGAGATGGAGTTTCTCCATATTCGTCAGGCTGGTCTCGAACTCCTGATCTCAGGTGATCCACATGCCACAGACTCCCAAAGTGCTAGGATTACAGGTGTGAGCCACTTTTCCTGGTGGCATTGAAGGTTTTAAGATGAGGTCAGGCTGGATGTAAACATTGTAAAATAGATTGGAATTGGTGGACACCATAAGATAAATATAATCAAAATCTGATTTTGGTGGTGGAACTAGGAATGAATAGGCCAAGAAGCTCTTTTTGAGGCAGGGTAATATAGGGAGGAGCTTTGGAGTAATTGTACTGTAAGTCACTAAAATAAGTTTGTGGCTATGAGCATTTCACTTAAGCTAGATCTTTTCCTTTGTCTAAAAAATGGAAGAAAATAATATTTCATGGTATCGATGTGAGGATTAATAAGGTAAGAGATAGAAAATGCTTAGCTTAGTTTTGGTAATAGTAGGTGCTCAATAAATAGGTTCTCCTTACCCCTTTTCTGAAGTGTAGAATTTAAAGGATAAGATGGGAGTGGGGTACATCCCCATCAGAAAGGAGGGTAGGAAAAAACCTGAAATTAAAACCTGGGTGATAAAAAAATCAGAAAAGGAAAAGTTCTGAGTAAGGTGAACAGATTTAAGAGAACCTTCTTAACACGGTATTGTGCTTATTGTAGGTCTTTAATAAATGCTGGATGCTTATTTTTGCATACCTCTGTTACACTTAACATTGTTCTGCAGTTATATACATTTATCTGTAATTGACTGTCTAATCTGTCAGTGAGCTTCATAAGAAAAGGAACAATTATTTTACTTACCTTGCACAATTGTGGAGCACCTACCATCTGCCAGAATGTTATTTTCTGGGTGAATATGGCTTGAGCAGATTTGGTAATATATAACACTTGCCACTAGGTGGCTCTTAGTCTAAGTGATAAGGCTGACATTCAGCGTAGATAGGTTTTTCTGTGTAGAAACTGACCCCCTCCCTGGATTATTTTCACTTTTTTGCCTTTTCTGTACCTATATTTTTTGAAGTGGAATATGAAACACATATCATTTAGAAAACTCATTTAGACTGTTGAAAATTAGAAAAGTATAATACCATTAGAATATGTCCTGTAGAAAGAAGCACAATGGAAGCACAATCAAATTCACAAGTGAACAAAGCACATTCCTCATCTCTCAATGTGCTTAAAGTGAAGCATGATGGTTTGATTTCAGGCATTGTTTTTGGTTGTTATGACTTCCTTCAAAGAAAGATATTGTGAGGATTTGTTTCCTTTTTTTTTTTTTTTTTGAGACGGAGTCTCGCTCTGTCATCCAGGCGGGAGTGCAGTGGCCGGATCTCAGCTCACTGCAAGCTCCGCCTCCCGGGTTCATGCCATTCTCCTGCCTCAGCCTCCTGAGTAGCTGGGACTACAGGCGCCCGCCACCTCGCCCGGCTAGTTTTTTGTATTTTTTAGTAGAGACGGGGTTTCACCGGCTTAGCCAGGATGGTCTCGATCTCCTGACCTGGTGAACCGCCCGTCTCGGCCTCCCAAAGTGCTGGGATTACAGGCTTGAGCCACCGCGCCCGGCCGTTGAGGATTTGTTTCTTAAGAAGATTTGATGAACGATGATGAAGTATGGTGTGTATCGATGCTGGGCTGTGATTCTCTGTGCTCTTATTTATATTATACTCTCTCTGTTGAGGAGTAACATACCATCGAATGGTAACTTACATAACATAGAAAGGTAACTACATCCTATGTGACACGTGTGATATATTATTAAATCCATTAGATTCAGGAAATTTTAGAGCCGGAGAAGACCTTTCTAATCATGTATTCTAAAAGTACCCACTCATTTACACAGACAGGTTAGATAATGCCTGGGACACATTCAGTGACTGAGCTAGTTTCTGGTTTGTTTTAGAGGGAGGGGAAGGCCTATGTTAGTCTTTTTTTTTGAAACAGGGTTTGCTGTCACCTTGGCTAGGATGCAGTGGTGCTATCATGGCTTACTGCAGCCTCAATTTCCTGGGCTCGTAATCTTCCCACTTAGGCTTCCTGAGTAGTTGGGACTAGTTGCATGCCACCATGCCTAGCTAATTTTTGTAGAGATGGGATTTTGCCATGTTGCCCAGGCTGATCTTAAACTTCTGGGCTCAAGTGCTCAAGCTATCTGCTGGCCTCAGTCTTCCAAAGTGCTGGGATTATAAGTGTGAACCACTGTACCCCACCTTATGTTTTTTTTTTTTTCTCCCCATACCTTTCTATTTATCTCACTCAGCTGCCTTTTAATATTACATGCATTTAAAAAAAAAATAGCCCTTTTTTCTCATATGTGCAGACTTAGAGCAAGACTGCAAATCCCTCAGCTCCTAAACCTTGATGGGTAGAGTGCTGCGGCCAGTGTTGCTTCATTAAATGGTTAGCTCTGAGCCTGCCTGTTCTTTCGTCGTTTGCTGTGTTCCTGTTTTTGGTGCTGCTTATGATCTTTATCTTGTAATAACTGACCAGATGGCCTCTTTAGGAACATAGTTGTCCTCACTGCACACCTCCTTAACCACTCTGCTTCAGTTGCTCCTACTTGAGAATTGGCTGGATGCAGTTACCCCTGGCTTACTCCAGTCTCTACCTCTTTTCTCTCTAGCTTCTTGGTTATATCACCTGCAATAAATTGCAGCTGGCTGTTTCCACAGCCTCTGGAAGGGAAGATGGAAGGACAGAGGAGAGTGGAAAGAAAGAAGGCTGTCATACGGGGAAGAGAGGCTACAACTTGAAATTTTATACTAAAAGATGACCATCTGTTTTATGAACATTATGATGATGTGTATAGTGAATTTTTTCTAGTGTATATGCCAAGGCAATATTATTCTCTTGATTATGGAATTCATTAAGTGTTGTATGTGTCATCCTTGCTTATCCACATGTCAAGGAAGTGAATTAATTTCAGCATTCCAAAGATAGTAGTGATAGTATATAGTAATTTACTTACAGCTTATGAGTGTCATTATTTGATTAAATGGATATTACTGAATTAATGGGAGTTGCCATGTCACTATTATAATATTAAAAAAAAAAAAAAGACCTTTCAGAGCTTATTTCATAATTATTGGTAAGTAAGCCATTCTTTGTCCTGGCCTTCCTCCCGTGTATTCAATGTGATATGTACACTTTGCACACAGGATTTACTGACATGTCATTTACTTAAACTTAGTTTCTTAGGTACCCTAACTCCTGGAAATTGTCAGTTGCTTGAATAATTAAATACAAATAAATCAACTGTCCACCTAAGCTACCATACACATTTTTGTTTAAATTCTAATGTAATTTAAAAGACATTTATTTAATTTTTGGCTTGTTTTCATAGTTATTTCAGGGAAGTGACCATCTTGATATGGAAATTTTTCTCAGGAATTGATTTCACATCTGTATAAAATAATCATCTTGGCCGGGCGCAGTGGCTCAATCCTGTAATCCCAGCACTTTGGGAGGCCGAGACGGGCAGATCACGAGGTCAGGAGATCGAGACCATCTGGCTAATACGGTGAAACCCCATCTCTACTAAAAATACAAAAAATTAACCGGGCATGGTGGCGGGCGCCTGTAGTCCCAGCTACTTGGGAGGCTGAGGCAGGAGAATGGTGTGAACTCGGGAGGCGGAGCTTGCAGTGAGCTGAGATCCGGCCACTGCACTCCAGCCTGGGTGACAGTGTGAGACTCCGTCTCAAAAAAAAAAAAAAAAAAACCATCTTGATTATTTTTCTTGTTGGAAAAGTAATGTTTGTTATAAGAAATTCAAAAGTTATTTATTTACTTCTTGAGACAGGGTCTTGCTTTGCTACTCAGGCTGGAGTGCAGTGGTGCCATCATAGCCCACTGAAGCCTGAAACTCCTGGCCTTGATCCTTCCATGTCAGCCTCCCGGGTAGCCACGGCTACAGACACTCACCACCACTCTTGGCTAATTTTTGTACTTTTTGTAGAGACGGAGTCTCTCACGATGATGCCCAGGCTGATTTCAAACTGCTGGTCTCAGGTGATCCTCCCACTTTGGCCTCCCAAAACGCTGGGATTACTGGCATGAGCCACTGTGTCTGGCCTCAAAAGTTAAGTATATTGTGTAAAGTGAGCCACTGTAGTCTTATACCAGGAAATAATCACTGTTAACAATTGGGAGTACCCTGTGAACAACACAGACTTGAACTGAATGGGTCCACTTATATGTGGATTTTTTTCTCCAAACTTGGATGGAAAATACAGTATTCATGGGATGCAAGAATAGTGTATATGGAGAGCTGATTGCTGGTCTTGAGTATGTGTGGATTTTGATATATGGGAGGAATCCCCTGCATATACCAAGGAACAACTGTATATTTCTCAATTTAAAGAAATGGAAGCGCTGACATTCTATTTTATTTTAAAAATTTCAATAGTTTTGCAAACATAATATTAAAGGAGCCAGGGAGCTAACACTTTTTTGAATATCTGTTCAGTCCTCAACTACAATGTGAGGGTAGTGGTATCTCCATCTATTAGATTACTTTAAATGAATTTCCAGGAACAAACTTATTTTTAAAGTTACACTTGATTAGACTAGTCTTTGGGCTCAAAGTTTCTCTGAAGTAGCATAATATAGCTTTAGGTAAAAATTTTCTATTTCATTTTTAAAAAATTTTTTAATTAAAATTTTTTTTGAGATGGGGGTCTCACTCTGTTACCCAGGCAGACTTTGAAATTTGGGGCTCAAGGATTCTTCCTGCTTCAGCCTCCTGAGTACCTGAGATTATGGACATGTATCACTGTGCCTGGCTTAATTTTATTTATTTCTTGGGATAGGATCTTACTCTGCCACCCAGGCTGGAATATAGTGGCAAAATCACGGCTCACTGCAGCCTCGACCTCCCAGGCTCAAGTGATCCTCCTGCCTCAGCCTGCCAAGTAGCTGGGACTACAGGCTTGCACCACCATGCCTGGCTTATTTTTTATTTTTATTGTAGAGACAGGGTCTTGAACACCAGGGCTCAAGCGATCCTTCTGCCTTGGCCTCCCAAAGTGCTGGAATTATAGTTGTGAGCCACTGCACATGACTTGGGCATAATTTTTAAAATAATTTTGTCAGGGCATCCCTGGGATGTCATTCTACCAGTTAATCCAAATTTTCTGCCCCCCCCTTTTTTTTTTTGATGGAGTCTTGCTCTGTCGCCCAGGCAGGAGTGCAGTGATGCTATCCTGGCTCACTGCAACCTCTGCCTCCCAGGTTCAAGCAATTCTTCTGCCTCAGCCTCCTGAGTAGCTGGGGTTATAGGCACCTGCCACAATGCCCAGCTAATTTTTGTATTTTTAGTAGAGATGGGGTTTCACTATGTTGGCCAGGTTGGTTTCGAACTCCTGACCTCAGTGGTCTGCCCGCCTTGGCCTCCCAAAGTGCTGGGATTACAGGTGTGAGTCAGTCACCATAACTGGCTCAACTTTTCTGCTTTGTATTTTTTTTTTTTTCTAATATTACTTTTTTGCCTACAGACCAATTTTTAGGTTTTTAAATTCTGTATACATCCTGTGTGGCCTTGGGCAAGTTTAATTGCATTAAAACTTAAGTATCCTCTTTTGTACAAAGGAGAGCATACATCAGAATTCTTCTGAGGATCAAATGTGTGTATGCAAAGGGGCTGCAAGACTAAGCCTGGTCTATAAGAATTGCTTAACGTCCATTTCCTTTCTTACCTCTCACTCAAGCTACTGCCATGTCTTTTATTCATCTCTTGACTTGGTCTTGTTTTTATTTTCCCTTATGCTTACATATTAAAATCTGATTTTCACCCTAGACCATCGTAGGTAAATGGATATAAATAAGCTAATGGATGTAAATGGACGTAAAAAAAAGGAGGTAAATAACCTCCTTTTACCAGATCCCCAAACCTCATTTCAGTCCTCAGCCTATTTCATTTTCCTGCATCTTATGTTATGTTTTGTTATGTTTTGTCCTTATTCTTGACTAGCAAGCTACCATCACCACTTCTTGATTATTCCATCTTCTCTTTGCTACTTACTTCTCTTCCAGTCTTAAGTGTTGTGATTTGCAGTTTTTGTCTTCCTTTTGCTGTATTTATTCTTTCACTTTATGTCTGTGTCATTAGTGCGATGTTTAGATCCACATTAAAAAAATTCCTACTGGTTGTTCTGCAGGCTCATTAAACTTGGCTTTTCCAAAACAACTTGTTCTTTTTACCACCTGTATCTGTGATACATCCTATAAAATATACTTGATATCTGTTATAGTGCTGTTGTCCATCTGGCTGCCACAGGTAAATATTAACTTCAGTAACTTCCTTATTTCCTCCCACTGTCAGTTTTTCTTATTTTCTTCTTCTTCTTATTGTTTTTGAAACAGAGTCTTGCTCTGTCACCCAGGGTGGAGCGCAGTGGCGCATCTCGGCTTAATGCCACCTCCACCTCCCAGGTTCAAGCGATTCTCCTGCCTCAGCCTCCCGAGTAGCTGGGATTACAGGCATGTGCCACTATGCCCTGCTAATTTTGTAT
>NW_012107809.1:1167382-1169983 GCF_000951045.1 Mandrillus leucophaeus | reverse complement strand
GAGTTTGAGATTGCGGTGAGCTATGATTATACCACTGCAATCTAGCGTGGGTGGTAGAGCAAGACCTTGTTTCTTTACCAAAAAAAAAAAAAATTCTTTAGAAATTTAAGTAAGCTTTTGGTGTTTTCATGTACATTAAAGGATATGGGCAGGGTTTTCTCTTTAAAATACCGTATATACAGTTTTTTTCTCCTAATAACAAAAATAACAAAATATAAAAAGAAAAAAACATAATTCTGCCAAAACACATTAACATTTTAAGGTGTAGTTATCCTTTCAAAGTTAAAAATAACTTTTACCACCTCCCCAAAGTAATTATAAATATATTGTAAAAAAGCCTAAATGGTAGTGTAATGCTTCCTTGCTTTTGCCCTAGATGGTCTTTGTTCAGCGGTTTTTTTGTTTGTTTTTTGAGACTGAGTCTCGCTTTGTTGCCCATGCACGATCTCTGCTCACTGTAACCTCTGTCTCCTGGGTTCAAGCGATTCTCCCACCTCAGCCTCCTGGGTAGCTGGGATTACAGGCGCCAGCCACCATGACCAGCTAATTTTTGTATTTTATTTTATTTTATTTTTTTAAAGATGGGGTTTCACCCTGTTGGCCAGGGTGGTCTTGAACTTCTGAACTCAGGACATCCGCCAGCCTCGGCCTCCCAAAGTGCTGGGATTACAGATGTGAGCCACCGCACCCAGCCTGTTTAGTGTTTGATGTGTAGCATTTGAATGCATATAAATGCGTATGCCATCTTTTTTAATCTTGTTCTTCTATCTGTCCTTCCGTTGGTCCTCCTTTGCTCTACATAAATTGAATTATACCAATTCAGCAGCATATTGTTCTTCTTGCTTGGGTGGTTGAACAGTATCTCTTTTGTAGCTCTGGCTATCGGTAGGTGTGGCTCCCCGTGCTTACTGGCTGCTTTGAGGTTATTTCCAACTTTTTATTTTTTTACGTTGCTGCCACAAACATATCTCTGCATGTGTGAAGTTAACCGGTATCTCGATACCTTTAAGTGGAATCACTGGTTTTTCCATGAGGTTATTGGCCATTTGTATTTTCCGTGTGAAATACGTACTTATAATTCTTTATCCTTTCTTTTTTTTTTTTTTTTTTGAAGGACAGGATCTTACTCTGTCACCCAGGCAGGAGTGTACTGTTACAGTCAGCTCACTGCAGCCTCAACCTCATGGGCTCAGGCAGTCCTCCTGCCTCAGCCTCCCCAGTAGCTGAGACGACAAGCATGTGCCACCACGGCTGGCTAATTTTTAAGCTTTTAGTAGAGACAGCAACTCACCACGTTGCCCAGGCTGTCTATTCATTTATGTCTTTTCTCATTTTGTATATAAGAACTTTTATTTTCCACGTATTACTTTTGTCAATTCTATGGTTTTTTTCCCCTTGTTTTTCATTTGTCATTCATTTTTATTTATTTATTGTCATACAAGAGTTAAATTTTTTAGGTAGTCAGATTTGTAGTTTTGGCTTTGTGTTTTTTTAATCTTCCTCACCCTAACATTATGGAAACATTCTTTTTTTTTTTTGTTTTTTGAGACGGAGTCTCGCTCTGTTGCCCAGGCTGGAATGCACTGGCACAGTCTTGGCTCACTGCAAGGCTCCGCCTCCTGGGTTCACGCCATTCTCCTGCCTCAGGCTCCGGTGTAGCTGGGACTACAGGCGACCGCCACCGCACCCGGCTAATTTTTTGTATTTTTAGTAGAGACGGGGTTTCACCGTGTTAGCTAGGATGGTCTCGATCTCCTGACCTGGTGATCCGCCCGTCTCAGCCTCCCAAAGTGCTGGGATTACAGGCATGAGCCACCGCGCCCGGCCTGGAAACATTCTTATATGTATTTTTCTTCTTTTTTTTTTTTTTGTTTTTTGAGATGGAGTCTCACCCTATTGGTAGGCTGGAGTACAGTGGCACGATCTCGGCTCACTGCAACCTCCGTCTCCTGGATTCAAGCAGTTCTCCTGTCTCAGCCTCCTAAGTATCTGGGACTACAGGTGTGCGCCACCATGCCCAGCTAATTTTTGTATTTTTAGTAGAGCTGGGGTTTCACCATGTTGGCTAGGATGGTCTCGATCTCTTGACCTTGTGATCCACCTACCTCGGCCTCCTAAAGTGCTGGGATTACAGGTGTGAGCCACCGCACCCGGCCTCTTATATGTATTTTTCTTCTATGTACTCTTTTATAGTTCAAAAATTGATGTATCTCCTTAACCCTTCTGGGAGTTTGACTTTTTTGTTTGTTTTGGTGTGTGTTACATAACGTAGGCTCTAACCTTTTTTTTTTTTTTTTGAGATAGGATCTCACTCTGCCTCCCAAGCTGGAGTGCAGTGGCACGATCTTGGCTCACTGCAACCTCTGCCTCCCAGGTTTAAATAGTTCTCTGCTTCAATCTCCTGAGTAGCTGGGATTGCAGGTGCCCGCCACCATGCATGGCTAATTTTTATATTTTTAGTAGCGATGGGGTTCCACCATCTTGGCCAAGCTGGTCTTGAACTCCTGACGTCGTGATCCTCCTGCCTCGGCCTCCCAAAGTGCTGAAATTACAGACATGAGGCCCGGCAAAGTTTGTGTGTGTGTGTGTGTGTGTGTGTGT
>NW_012107809.1:1163072-1164217 GCF_000951045.1 Mandrillus leucophaeus | reverse complement strand
CCGAGTAGCTGGGATTACAGGCATGTGCCACTATGCCCTGCTAATTTTGTATTTTTAGTAAAGACGGGGTTTCTCCATGTTGGTCAGTCTGGTCTCAAACTCCTGACCTCAGGTAATCCGCCCGCCTCAGCCTCCCAAAGTGCTGGGATTATAGGCATGGACCACCGGGCCCAACCCTGCATCCATTATTTCTTATCAGATAGTCTGCATTCTCTTCTCTTTGCTCACTGCCATTGCCTTCCTCTCCAAGCTGCTTCATCTCGTAGTTAGACTTATTGTCACAGCCATGTCAACTTCCCCAGCCCCGCATATGCTTACTTCTTTAGTCTGTAGTTGTTGGTGTTTGTCCTGCATGTGAGTATCTGGGAGTTTGTTGGGGGATCTGGTCACCTAATTTCGTTGTAAATGGTGCCCACGGATTTTGATTTTGCTATCTTAGTTATGGCTCTTTTATGTGGGAGAGATTGGAAAGCTATGCTGCTGCCAATGTTACCCTAAAATCCTGTCTAAATATCATCAGACAAATACATATTAATTGTAGGCTAAATCGATGCAAAGTGAGTAACAGTTCACTAGATCCCAGTCCCCAGAGATACGCATGCATGTTTACAGTGGGGTAAATTTCCTTCCGAACTCTAAATTAGTTCTTTTCTTGACATGCTCATGTCTGTTTCTTTCTTTGAGAAAGGAAGAATTATGGTTACTATTTCTGTGAAAGATTATTTAGAGATCTATGCATTGTGGTTTGTAATCCCAGCCATCCCGGAGGCTGAGGTGGAAGGATTGCTGGATGGCGGATTTGGAGGCTTAGGTGGAAGGATAGCTGGAGGGTAGGAGTTGGAGACCAGTCTGGGTAACATAGGAAGACCCCATCTCTTAAAAAACAAAACAAAACAAAACAAAACCAAACAGGTGTTGTGTGTGAGGTTGAGGCTGGAGGATCACATGAGCCCAGGAGTTTGAGATTGCGGTGAGCTATGATTATACCACTGCAATCTAGCGTGGGTGGTAGAGCAAGACCTTGTTTCTTTACCAAAAAAAAAAAAAAATTCTTTAGAAATTTAAGTAAGCTTTTGGTGTTTTCATGTACATTAAAGGATATGGGCAGGGTTTTCTCTTTAAAATACCGTATATACAGTTTTTTT
>NW_012107809.1:1155533-1160682 GCF_000951045.1 Mandrillus leucophaeus | reverse complement strand
TTTTTATATTTTTAGTAGCGATGGGGTTCCACCATCTTGGCCAAGCTGGTCTTGAACTCCTGACGTCGTGATCCTCCTGCCTCGGCCTCCCAAAGTGCTGAAATTACAGACATGAGGCCCGGCAAAGTTTGTGTGTGTGTGTGTGTGTGTGTGTGTGTGTGTGTGTATGTGCATGCGTATGTGTATGTGTGTGTGTTTGGAGACAGGATCTCACTCTGTCTCAGTCTCAGCTCACTGCAGCCTCAACCTCCTGAGTAGCTGAAACTACAGCTGTGCACCACCATGCCTGGCTAATGTTTTGTATTTTTTTAGAGATGGGGTTTTGCCATGTTGACCAGGTGGGTCTCAAACTCCTCTTCTCAAGCCATCTGCCCACCTTGGCCTCCCAAAGTGCTGGGATTACAGGTGCGAGCCACTGTACCAGCCTATAGTGTCTTTCAAATATAATCTGTTACTTGAGTGTGGTGTTTAGTACCCAGGAGGTCTCTAATTGCGTTCAGACCTTGCCATAGTTTGGTGAGGGAGGTAGTATTATCTTCTTTTACAGAAACGTAACCAAGTTTACCTGCTAGTTGGTAGGAGAATTGGAATTCAAACCCATGTCTCCAGATTTCAGTTTAGGCTGGGGCTTGGTGGCTCATGTGTGTAATCCCAGCACTTTGGGAGGCCAAGGCAAGCGGATCATTTGAGATTAGGAGTTCGAGACTGGCCTGGCCAACATGGTGAAACCCTGTCTCTACTAAAAATACAAAAATTAGCTGGGTGTGGTGGCAGCTGCCTGTAATCCCAGCTACTTGGGAGGCTGAGGCAGGAGAATCACTTGAACCTGGGAGGCAGAGGTTGCAGTGAGCTGAGATCGTAACACTGCACTCCAGCCTGGGTGACAAAGTTAGACTCCAGGTCTCAAAAAACAAACAAAAATCTTTGTAACATACAGTGTGTAAAAGTAACACTCCAAATCAGTGAGAAAAAGAGCATTCAAAAAGTTACATTAGAACACTTCTGGTGGGGCAGTGGCTCATGCCTGTAATCCCAGTACTTTGGGAGGCCAAGGTGTGAGGATCACCTGAGGTTAGGAGTTTAAGACCAGCCTGGCCAACATGGTGAAACCCTGTGTCTACAAAAATACAAAAATTAGCCAGGCATGATGGCAGTAGCCTGTAATACCAGCTACTCGGGAGGCTAAGGCAGGAGAAGTGCTTGAACCCGGGATGTGGAGGTTGCAGTGAGCCGAGACCATGCCATTGCACTCCAGCCTGGACGACAGAGAGAGACTCTGTCTAAAAAAAAAAAAAAACATTTCATTCATTCATTCAGCAAATACCTATTGAGTACATATTACTTACCAAGTACTATATGCTAGTAGTAAAGACAGAATTTTAAAAGTTATTAACATTATGTTAGAAGGTGATGCATGCAACTGAGAAAAATAAGACAAGGAAAGAGTATAAAAGGTGGAATAAAAAGCAGGCAAGACGGTCAAGGAAGGCCTCACAGAGGTGATATCTGAGAAAGATCTGGAGGGAGGAAGAGATTCCCGTGGGTATGTGGGAGAACAACATTCCACACAAAAGGAATAGCAACTGCCAGGATGGAGCAGAGTAGTAAGAGGAAGAACTGTAAGAGCTGAAGTCAAGGATAAAATGGTGGTCCAAAGTGTACAAGGTCTTAGACAAGGAGGAAGTTAGTTTTTATTTTAAGATGGGTAGCTACTGCAGGATCTTGTGAAGGATCTCTCAAGCAACATTACTAAGAACAAGAACAGAGCTGAAGAAAAGTTAAGAGGATCCTGCAACAATTCAAGGTAGAGATGATGCCGATAGTAAGAAATGTAGCATAGGGGGCCGGGCGGGGTGGCGCACGCCTGTAATCCCAGCACTTTGGGAGGCCGAGGTGGGTGGATAATGAGGTCAGAAGACTGAGACCATCCTGGCCAACATGGTGAAACCCTGTCTCTACTTAAAATACAAGAAATTAGCCAGGCGTGGTGGTGGGTGCCTGTAATCCCAGCTTCTCGAAAGGCTGAGGCAGGAGAATCGCTTGAACCCAGGAAGCGGAGGTTGCAGTGAGCTGAGATCGCACCACTGCACTCCAGCCTGACAACAGAGTGAGACTCTGTCTCAAAAAAAAAAAAAAAAAAAACAAACAACAAAAAAAAGATGTAGCATGTGAAAACCTTGAAAAAATACTGTCGTAAAGGAAAAAAATCATTTTAGATGTGCTAGTTTGGAATGTTTTTTAGACACCCAAGAGGAAATGTCTTTTGAGACAGCTGGATATAAAGTCTGGAGTTTAGAAAAGAGGTCAAGGCTGGGAATAAAAATTTGGGAGTCATCAGCATAGTAGTTAAAGCCATAATCATCAAGGTCTGTGTTGGTGGCAACGTAATGCTAAAACTCAGGGGCTATGTTTTGGGCACTCCAAAGTTTAAATGTGGTGAAATGAGAAAATACTAGAAAGGAGACTGAGAAAGAGGTGCCAGTGAGGTAGGAAGAAAAACAGGAGTGTAGTATCCTAGAAGTCAAATAAAGAAAATGTCTCAACAAGAAGGGAGTGATCCAAGATATCAAATGCTGCTAATCAGGTAAGTTAAGTCAGATAACATGTGGAAAAGGACAGCTGACCACTCTGGCTGGCTGCGGTGGCTCATGCCTGTAATCCCAGCACTTTGGGAGGCTGAGAGGCAGATCACTTGAGGTTAGGAGTTTGAGACCAGCCTGTCAACATAGTGAAACCCTGTCTCTACTAAAAACACAAAAATTAGCTGGGCGTGGTGCCATATGCCTGTAATCTGAGCTACTCGAGAGGCTGAGACAGAAGAATCACCTGAACCTGGAGGTGGAGGTTGCAGTGAGCTGAGATTGCACCACCACACTCCAGCCTGGGTGACAGAGCGAGACAAGGTCTCAAAAAACAAAACGAAAGCAAAACCAAACAAAACGAAAACAAAACCAAACAAAACTGACCACTACAGTTAGCTGTGTGGAGGGAACTGGTAAGTTTTGTTGAAGTGATGGAGACAAAAACCTAAATGGAGTGGGGGAGTAATTGGAGACAGAAAGAACCCTTTAGAGGTCTGTTGTAAAAGGACGCAAAGAAACAGGGAATTAGAAGGGATTGTGGAGTCCAAAGGAGAAATACCAGCACGTTTGTATGTTGTCAGGAATGTTTCAGTAGAAAGGTAAAAATTGAGACAAGAGAGAAGAAAGAAAGGGTAGCTGGCTAGTCCAACATCTTAAAATAGCTAAGAAGGGATGGGACATAGTGCAAAACTAGGCTGCCCAAAGCAGAGTTCTCACAGTGGTTTGCAAAATTCAGCAGGCATCAGAGTCATCTGGAGGGCTTGCTGAAGCACAGATGGTTGGACCCCATCTCCACAGTTTCTGACACAAAAGGTCTGCAGTGGAACCCCAAGAATTTGCATTTCTAGCAAGTTCCCGGATGATTCTATTGCTGCTGGTCCAGAAATCTCATTTTGAGAACCACTGCTGTGTATCAAAAGGAGGGAAGACAGAAAAGATGAGTATATACATTAGTACAAATGCTGAACACCTGGGTTATCAATAAAAAAAAGGAATAGGAGGTCTCTGGTTGCATTAGACCTTGCCATAGTTTGGTGAGGGAGGTAGTATTATCTTGTTTTACAGAAACTTAGCCAAGTTTACCTGCTAGTTGGTGGGAGAATTGGAATTCAAACCCATATCTCCAGATTTCATTTCCTCTGCCACTTTGTAGTATGAACATCTGCTAGTGATAGTGTAACTTAGTATATGGTGATCCTACTAACGTTTCCCCTCCTCCTTCCTTTCTTCCATGCATGGTTAACTTAGTCATCTGACAACACATGACTGAGTGTGCTCACTAACCAGACAAACCTCTCAGTCCAGGCAGATTATAGATCTGAGGCAGAAGAGTAAAGTTGAACAGGGAATAGGTTTATGTGGAATTTTTTTTGTCTCCCCATTTCACTATACAATTTTGGAAGAAGGGTTTGTGCAAAAAACATAGGTTGCTAGTCATGAAACACATTCTGTTCACCACTAATTAATTTGAGTAGTATCTCTGCTTCACTTTTCTTCAGTGTAATGATATCTCTGACATGCTAGGGAGCTTAGGAAAATGGTTCTAGCATTATATAAATGACAGGTATTGCTATTAACAATGACTCAAGATTCTCATGTTTTTCGGTATCCTACGTGCCATTCATTCTTTCTATTATACTGAGGTACTTTTGTTTTATGGAAAACTGTTGTATAAATGTCATTTTAAACTCTCTGCTGTCAAATTTTGTTGTTTTTCTAAGACAGCAGCTGTGGATGTGGCTTAAAAACTGATGAGTATCTACAATGATGAGCCTTTATGGAGCAATGAAAGGCTGCTTACAAATTGTAGCCACACTTGCAATGAATTCTGTGTGTGTTATTGTGAATCCCTAAGGGTGACTTTTTTCAGCAGGGTGAGTTAGGATGGTACAAACTGAGAGTTTCTATTCTGGTAATCTTCTTATGACTTTAAGGAATTTGGAATATTTTGCTTGACTGTTGTAATGAATCTCTAAACATATTATTTGGATATGTGGGAAGGTAAATTGTAAGATACATTATAGACATGGTTTCTGTCATCAAATATTTTCGCTCACAGTAACTACTATGTATAATAGCATTTATAGATGATGCTTTACCTCTAGTTACTGTCTAAAGATATAAATGTTGGGTTATTTGAAGCTACATATTTCCAGCTTATACATATGAATAGTTTTAGGCACAGTGTATGTACCCACTTTTATTTCAGAAAAATAATGGGTTGGTTGGTTGGTTGGTTGTTTATTGTTTTGTTGAGACAGAATCTCGCGCTGTTGCCCAGGCTGGGGTACAGTGGTGCGATCTCAGCTCATTGCAACTTCCACCTCCCGGGTTCAAACAATTCTTGTCCTCAGCCTCCCGAGTAGCTGGGATTACAGGTGTGTGTCACCATGCCTGGCTAATTTTTTTGTACTTGTTTCTTTCTTTTTCTTCTTCTTCTTCTTCTTCTTCTTCTTCTTCTTCTTCTTCTTCTTCTTCTTCTTCTTCTTCTTCCTCTTCCTCTTCCTCTTCCTCTTCTTCTTCCTCTTCCTCTTCCTCTTCCTCTTCCTCTTCTTCTTCCTCTTCTT
>NW_012107809.1:1100896-1155427 GCF_000951045.1 Mandrillus leucophaeus | reverse complement strand
TCTCGGCTCACTGCAACCTCTGCCTCCCAGGCTCAAGTGATTCTTCTGCCTCAGCCTCCCAACTAGCTGGGATTACAGGTGCCTGCCACCAAGCCCGGCTAATTTTTGTATTTTTAGTAGGGACAGAGTTTTACCATGTTGGCCAGCTGGTCTCGAAATCCTAACCTCAAGTGATCCACCTGCCTTGGCCTCCCAAAGTGCTGGGATTACAGGTATGAACCACCACATGTAGCCAGGAATGTGGTTTTAATATGTTATTGAGACATATAGTGAACTATAATTATTAAAAGTGGTATTACTCTGAAAGACATCACCTGGATCTGACCTACAAATAATAAGATAGATGTGATAAATTTTTAATCAAAATATACCTAGAAGATAAATTTCTCAAAATAATCCTGGGAAATGTGTGTTTCTTTTAAAGCAGAAGAGAAAAAAGGAAGGGTGGAGTAGCAGCAGTTGAAACAAATGAGGACTCCTGCTCCCCACCCCACCCCAAAGCCCCACTATATATGTGGGGTTATGGTTAGTATTTCTGGTGTTAGAGTGTGTATTTGCCAATCTCTGAACTATTTGTATGTATGAATCTCATCATAATAGATTCACATTCTTCTTAAAGGCAATGCTTAACATGTTTCCTAATCATAAAATGTTGATATTGAAGATTTTTAAAAAATACAGGTTGAATGTGCTGCTTAAAATTAGCTGCTGCTTTATTTTTAAACATTTAGAAAATTTTGTTAAATTTAGTCTCATTCTTCCTACAAAAGAGCTTAAACTTTGACAGTTAACAGCTGTTCTTTTGTGTGGGACATGTTTTCCTGAGGATTTTTGTGCACATTAAAAGTAACCATTTTTGTGAATTGTAGTTATTATTCATAGTCACTTTTAAAAAGATATAAAAGTTTTCCAGTGAGTTACTTCTGATTCATAACCAAATTTTAGCAGAGCAGATGTAGACTACCAGTGGAATAATTAGCCAAAAAATATTAGGGGGCTACAGATCCCTTTGTGTATGTTTAATTTCTTGGACAGCTTATATGAATAATTAAAGTGTTGAGGCAGTTAAAATTTCTTTTTAGCTGTAGTCACTAGGGAAGTAGAAATATTATTTCCAGCAAACAGATGGCTTTCCTAGTATTGGTCCCCAAAAGCGCCTACTGAGGTTTGTGTTTATGTTGGATGATTTCCTAATCACACCAACTCAGTATACTTTTGAAAGATCACACCTGGTAACAGAATATGATGTAATATTAATTGACTTGGTGAACTTGAGAGCTTCCAAAATTGTTAAGTGTATGTAGTTCCTACATCCCTGGGGAGAGTAGTCTGTTCCAATGAGAGAAAACGCCTGGTAGCTAGTACTTTACTTTTCTTATCACAAGTCCCCTTTTTTTATCTTTCTGCTTCAGTTGTACTCTCAGGGATTCCCAAGCTGCTACTTCTACTTTTTAACTCTCATTAACTCTGTCATCTACATGCTATTTTCATTTCTGCTTAGTCAGACGACTACCCCATTCTGTACTTTGAGGCACTGGTAGGTTTTTGTTAGAATTAAGGATAGGATTCCATTGTGTATGGGGAAGATTTTCAGAGAATACAGTGATGCCGGGGCTTAAAATGACAAAATCACATCTTTTCTAAGCTCTATAATGAAGCTTTTTTGGAGATTTCACTTGTTAGTAATCTTTCTCTTTTTAAAATGTCTGTTTTCCTTCTCCCATTGGAAATTAAAACACAAACACAAATTGGGAATCTACATGTATATTTATGCTAGTGAAATTTCAAAAATAGTCAAGTATTAGTGAAGTGGACACATTGTCGGAGTAAATAGATGGGGGTTCATCATCTCACGCCCGGAAAATTTAGGACATGGACACGTGCAAGGAGTTTAGGAGTGGAGATTTAACAGGCAAAAGACAGAGAAAGGAAAACAGCTTTCTCTCTAGTGAGAGAGAAGGGACTTCGGAGAGGAAAAGACCGGCCAACTGCAGATGCACTGGATTTTATAGTCAGGTTGGAGGAGGGGATGTCTGATTTACATAGGGCTCACAGATTGGTTTGATCAGGTATGACATTTACAGCGGGGGAGGCTGGCTCTCCCACCCTAATCTTATTATGCAGGTAAACTTTCCCCTTGGCCGGTGCCATCTTATCTACTCCTTACTGTACACATGGCTGACAAAGAGAAGGGAAGATGGAGCCGCTATCTTGAACATGATTGGCACAACTGCTGGCATCTATGTCTGTAGCTTGATTTTACAGGCTGCTCTTTGTGAGAAAGGAAGATGGTTTGGGGCTGCTTTTCATTAAAAGGAAAACCTTACTGAGGACTTCCGTACCCTCACTGTCTGCCTAAGTAATATCTTCTTAACTCTTTTATCATAAGGATTTTAAAAACAGGCTGTATTGGCCGGGTGCTGTGGCTCACTTCTGTAATCCCAGCACTTTGGGAGGCCGAGGTGGGTGGATCACCTGAGGTCGGGAGTTTGAGACCAGCCTGGCCAATGTGGTGAAACCTCGTCTCTACTAAAAATACAAAAATTAGCTGGGCATGGTGGCATACATCTGTAGTCCCAGCTACTTGGGCGGCTGAGGCAGGAGAATCACTTGAACCTGGGAGGCGGAGGTTGCAGTGAGCTGAGATTGTGCCACTGCACTCCAGCCCGGACGACAGAGCGAGACTCCGTCTCAAAAAATAAAAATAAAAATAAAAAATAAAAAAAAATAGTAAATAAAAATTTTTCAATAAGGAAAAAAATTTTGGTGCTTTACATGTGTTGCCAGGGTAATGGTGGCAGCATTTGTTGAAATGAGGTGGTCCTGAGGTAAAAGGCACAGTAGAGGAGTTGAGTTAGTTTGGGGAGAAGATTTTGGTTCTGAACATGTCAACTTTGAGGTTCTTGTGAGAAAGCTAGATGAAGATATCCAGTGGCCAGTTATATGTGGCGATTCCTGGAGCTCAAGAGAGAGGTCAGGGTCGGAAATGTGCACTTGAAGACCCATAAATGCTAATTAGAACCTTGGGAGTGGGCAATATCTCTTTGATAGAGTTAAGCAGAGACAGACTTGGCAAGCACCAAAATTTAAGGAATGGGTAGAGGTATAGAAGCAGTTAAAAGAAAACTGTTAGCAAACAAGGTAGAATAAAAGCCTCAATAGTAGAGCGTTACAACAATGAAGACAGTTCTAGAAGGAAGTACACTGGTCAGTGGTGTCAAATGCTGCAGTGAGGGTGAGGTAAGTTTAAGTGTTCATTGGATTTAGGATTTCAGAGACCATGGCAAGAACAGTTTGAATGAACTGGTGAGATCTTACTGTGGTTGAGTTGGAGGTGAGGAAGTATGCAACTCTTTCAAGAGCAGTGGCTTTGAACACGGAGAGTGGGAGTGGAACCATAGGTGTTAAGGTAGAGCTTTGAAGATGGAATAGGCTTGATATGTTTAGATGCTGATTGGAAGGAACACACGAAGAGGGAAGATATGAGACTTTTATTGGTAACTCCTATTGCTGCCTTTTCTGTAACCTTGTGCTGCTTCTCATGTGTTAATGGAAAGCCTGAATTAAAAGGGAGTTACTGAAAGTGGCACACATTCAGTAATTCTGTGACCAAGAGGACATTTACCAATTCGATTCTCTTTTAGAGTCTACATCTGCTGTTTCTTTCTTTCTTTCTTTTTTTTTTTTTAAGATGGAGTTTGGCTGTTGTTGCCCAGGCTGGAGTACAATGGTGCCATCTCGGCTGACTGCAACCCCTTCCTCCCGGTTTCAAGCGATTCTCCTGCCTCAGCCTCCCGAGTAGCTGGGATTACAGGCACATGCTACCACGCCTGGCCAATTTTGTATTTTTAGTAGAGACGGGATTTCACCATGTTGGCCAGGCTGGTCTCGAACTCCTGACCTCAGATGATCCACCTGCCTTGGTCTCCCAAAGTGCTGGGATTACAGACCTGAGCCATCGTGCCCAGCCTGCTGTTTCATTTTAATCAGAAAAAATATTCTGTCTTTGTCTCCGTCTCCTGGAGGAGTGATGTTTGTGCTTTGATTCTTTCATATTTTTGCTCAGTCCTTCTGATACTAAATGAGGTGATGGACTCAGTTCATTACTGTGAAGCCAAAGATATTACTTGTCTTCGGGATCTTGATCCATGCACTGTAAGAGCCATGTGGCACATACATCAGTTTCTTTTTTTTTTCTTTCAACTAATTGCCTCTAGACTTTTGATTGCTTGCTCTTATCAGTAAGTAGAAAGTTAACACGTACCCCAATACATGTGACTATCATATTGTACTGTACCGATATACTGAAGTATGTACATAAATTTGAAATTTTAAAAAATATTGTGATAAAGATGAGGTAAACAAAGCTTTTCACCTCAACAACAAAAAGTTTGTTTGGTTGTTTTTTGATTTTTGTGTTTTGGTTTTTTTTTTTGAGATGAGGTCTCACTTTATCACTCAGACTGGAGAGCAGTGGCATGATCATAGCTCACTGCAGCCTTGAACTCCTGAGTTCAAGCCATCCTTCTGCCCTAGTCCCTCAAGTAGATATGAGTTACAGGCATGTGACATCATGGCCCATGAATTTAAAAATTTTTTTGTAGACACGGAGTCTCACTGTGTTGCTCAGGCTGGTCTTAAACTTCTGGTTTCTAGTTATCCTCTTACCTAGGCCTCCCAAAGTGTTTGAGGTTAGATGTGAGCTACCATGCCTGGTCTGTAAACAAAGTTTTAAAGATATTTTTAATAGTTAATGGCAGGAACTCATTTTATCATCACAAGTTTTTGTGTGTTTGTGTGTGTGTGCGTGCGCACGTGCACCAGGCTCTGGAGTGCAGTGGCGCAATCACAGCTCACTGCAGCCTTGACCTCGGGGGCTCAAACCATCCTCCCACCTCACCCTCCTGAGTAGCTGGCACTACAGGTATGAGCCACCATGCCTGGCTAATGTTTTTAAAATTTTTTTGTACAGACGGTGTCTCGCTATGTTGCCCAGGCTGGCCTCAACTTCCGGACGCAAGTGATCCTCCCACCTCAGCCTCCCAAAGTGCTGGGATTACAAGCATGAACCACTGTGCCTGGCCAATCTTCACATGTAGTTTTTAGCGAGAACAATGTGTTTGAATATCACTTCTTTTTATCTTTTTTATTTGAATATCACTCCTTTAATACTTTGTGATAGAGTCATTCAAAGGACTGGGTCCAAGTTCATTTTATTTTGATATAAGTAAATGATTTTCTTAGCTGAAAAGCTGTTGTTTAAATGCCATGCTTAAGTGTTTTGATTTACAGACATGTCTACTAGGTACTGTACTACAGGCAGCTACTTGTCTGCGCAGGAAAAGTAATTGATTTGGGGACCTTTTTGTATAGAGAAAATGAGTAACTCATCAAGTTTCACAACACTTTTACTTCTAAGTGCTTTGCCACGAGATAAACAGCAGACCTCCATGTGGTATAAGAGATTTTCATGGTTACTGTCTGTCTCATGATGATGTATTGTTTCATAAAAGTAACTGTATCTATTACATTGGCAGTACTTTGTGCCATTCTGCCTTTAATTTCTTGTCTTGCTAATGTAAGATGGAATGAATGAATGTCTTGTGTGATGGAATTTCAGTACACTTTCTACAGAAATTTGTTTTATTTCGGTTAAAGCAGCTACTTGCGGAGCAGATAATGCTCTCACTGTTATTTCATAAAATGCTTTTATTAAAGAAGTCAAAAAACTCCCTCCATGAAGACAGAGACCTTGTCTTTTTGTTCAGTGCTCTAGCTCTGAACCTACAAGAGTGGCTCTCGTGTAAGACGTAATGAATTTTAACTGTGGAATGAATTTGTAGTTGAGAATGTTTTCCTGTAGATACTTTCTTACAAATTTTTATATTTCATTAAGAAGCCAGCAAAGACTATAAACTAAGGTGTGTTAGAAAAATGGTCTGTACTACCAACTTTACGGCAAATTTCTCACACTAGACAATTTTTCTAATACTAGTTTCCCCACTCTGCCCTATGATCTTCAACAGCTTTTTATGTGCTTATTTATACGGTAATTTGCTCACAGAAAAATACATTTTGGTTTATGTCCATATGCTTTCCAAAGTCATACTTCAATTTTTCTGCCATGACAGGAAGGACAAGTCTTTCCTCATGGTATTTGGCTATTTATCTTACACTATTATAGAAAATAAACCTTAGTTGCAGTGAGCTGAGATCGGGCCACTGCACTCCAGCCTGGGCAACAAAGCGAGACTCCGTCTCAAAAAAAAAAAAAAAAAAAAGAGAGAGACATCTGAACATAGATAGTTAAATTTAGTGAAGTTTTCCAAAGTACTGAATTAAAAATTATGACTTTAAACCTTGCTCGGGACAAGAAACCTACAACCTATGGACATATGATAGGTGAACAGTTGATTAAAGGACATTACGAGGTGAGGATGGAGGGCATATAAGGGAGATAACATTCTAGCAAGAAGAAACAGCAAATGTAAAGACCCGCAGGCAGAGTATGCCTGGATTAGATGTGGCATGTGAAGTAAAGACAGGATTCAAAGATGATTCCCTGGTTTTTGGCCCGAGCAATGGTAATTACAGGGTTGCCAACATTTAATATGGGAAACAGATTTTAGGTATGAGGTTGTGAGATGAGGCTACATATAAATGAATGATTTGCTTTTATGGCTTCTGGATTTTGCATGGTGACAGGTTTAAAAAAATCTCAGGTTAGCCAATTCTTGGTAAGAAACATGGTTTTAACCCATTTATGCCAGAGGTTGCAAAATTTTTTTTGTGTGTGAAAAATCAGACCTTGGTGATAGCCTTCAGCAGTAGGATATAAATAACTCCCACAAGCTTAGCATTCCAATAATGGAACACTAGGCACAAATGGGTTAAATAACTGTTTTACTCTAAATTGGTGATAGTTAGGGAAGAGGAACTAATTTATTTGCTCAAGCCATACAAAATTATTAATATAAAGGAAGAGAACTTTCCTGGAGTAAACAGAAGTGTTTCATGCATTAAGTTTGGGTTACCTGAAAAAATTGAGATTATTTTGCTCTACCTTTTAATATGCTAACTCCCTGGTCCATCCTGTGGATTTCAAAAGTATATGTGGAAACATTGTGTACATTAGTGTGTGATCTCTGACACTTGAGGAACACAGATACCTAGACTATTGAGATAGTAAAAGGGAATTAGGGAGTCCTGAAGGCAGATATTCATACTAACAGGAAGAAGACACAGAAGTTTTTGATCACATGCTTAGGTCTCCAGGCATCACTTGAGAGAATTTTTCTGAGAGTGCTTTGTTTATTTTTTGTTAGGGGGTAGGTGATAGGTCTTGCCCTGTTGCCCAGGCTCAACTCACGGCAACCTCTGCCTTGCAGGCTCAAGCAGGTCTCCCACCTCAGCCTCCCGAGTAGATGGGACTACAAGTGTGTGCCACCACACCTGGCTAATTTTTGTATTTTTTATAGAGAGACGGTCTCACCATGTTGCGCAGGGTGGTCTTGAACTAGTGAACTCAAGTCTTCTGCCTACCTTGGCCTCCCAAAGTGTTGGGATTACAGGCCTGAGCCACCGTCCCTGTCCTTGAGAATGCTTTTTATGTTACGAACAATACAGGAGGACATAGTATCTATCAAAATAGCTGCTATATATTACTTGTTTTCTCTACAACTATGTATACCTTCCTGTATGAGCTTTCTGTTTTGATAGTACGTTTATGTATTTGGAAATATGTGCATGCCAAATAGGCCCCACTGCTAGTTTTATACAGGTTATGCAGTAGGGTCACTTTCCATGGCTATTAACTTCTAGGTGTTCTATTAAGAAACAATGTGTGCTAAGAGCTGCTTTGGGTCCGGGGGGAGGTGTGTGGTTATGGTGGGGAGTTCTCTTTCATACTTTCTTTGGAATCACAGTGAATTGACATTGTGATCTTTGTGTATTTAAATTGTTTTCAATTCAGAGTAGCATTAACGTGTACTCCTGCATCCTTGTCCTAATGGTAGCAGTTTTAGCATTATTTTCTCTATATAATGGGAGTTTACCTTACTGTCTTTGTCTATTTGGGCTGCTATAACAGAATACCATAAACTAGGTAGCTTATGAACAATAGAATTTATTTCTCACAGTGCAAGACTAAGGTGCCGAAGGTTCAGTGTCTGGTGAAGGTCCCCCCTGTGGTTCATAGATGGTGTCTTCTAGCTGTAACTACACATGGTGGAATAGAGGGTGAAGGATCTCTCTCAAGCCTCTTTTCTAAGGACACTAATCCCATTCATGAGAGCTATGCCCTTATAACCTAATCACCTCCCAAAGGTCTTTCCTCCTGATGTTGTGACGTTAGGGCTTAGGATTTCAACATACCTCTTTCAGGGGCACACAAACATTCAGACCATAGCACTCACCTCATTAAAAAACTCAAACAAGGCTGGGCGTGGTGGCTCACACCTGTAATCCCAGCACTTTGGGAGGCTGAGGTGGGTGGATCACCTGAGGTCAGCAGCTTGAGACCAAGGAAGGAGACTTGAACCTGGGAGGAGGAGGTTGCAGTGAGCCCAGATCGCGCCATTGCACTTTAGCCTGGGCCACAGAGTGAGACTCTGTCTCAAACAACAACAGCAGCAGCAGCAGCAGCAACAACAAAAACCTCGAACAAAACCAAACAAAAACTATCCGGGGCATTCTGGTAGGACCATAGGTACTGAAGGTTCATAGGGCTTGTTTTGTCTAATGCATGCAGAAGTCTATTATAGTGCCATGTAAGTTCTGGGAGGACATTGCTTCTTAGAGACTATTTTCATTAAAATTAAAATCTAATCCAGTATGTAGCCTTAATCATTAATCCATTGTTTTAGTAAGGTTTGTTTTTGTTTTCCAGCTTCTTATGTACTAGTAGCTTTGTTAAATAGTGGAAAGTGTAGCAATTCCTAAAAAACCCGATGGAAAGGAAAGTATAGCAAAACCTGGTGGAAAGTGTAGCAATTCCTGAAGCTACTACATCAGCTACTATTTGCAACAAAGAAAGGCACTTGTATATTTTCAGTCTTTTTTCTTAAGATATTCATCTGTTGCTCAGGTTTTTTCCTTTAATCATGAAAAGTTTATTTCCAGTTGCTTCAAAACATTAATATGCTAGGAAAAAATTGTCTGTGAAGTAACAAGATTTTCATTTATGTCATCCTCATTCCCCTATTACTAGCTGCCTATGCAGTAGATCACAGCAAGGAAACATACATTATATCAGAACAAACTTTTTATTTTGATTTGATTTGTTAAATGCATGCAGTGGCAAGTATTTGTTTTTGGAATCAGAGAGACCAGGCTTTAAATTCTGGTTCTGCCACTTAAATGTCTCTTCCTGCAAGTTACTTGACTTCCTTAACCTCAGTTTCTGTGTCTATAAAATGGAATTATTATGCCTATCTCATAGGTTTGATAGTAAATAAGTTAGATAATACATTTAAAATATTAGAAACCTTTGTATATTTCAAATATACTAATAAATCTTATTTGCAATTGTCCTTGTAATTCACAGTATTCTTTTTTTTTTTTTTTTTTTTTGAGACGGAGTCTTGCTCTGTTGTGCCCAGGCTGGTGTGTAGTGGTGTGATCTTGGCACACTGCAACCTCTGCCTCCTGGGTTCAAGCGATTCTCCTGCCTCAGCCTCCCGAGTAGCTGGGATTACAGGCACCCACCACCACGCCTGGCTAATTTCTTGTATTTTTAGTAGAGACGGGGTTTCAACATGTTGGTCAGTGTGGTCTCGAACTCCTGGACCTGAGGTGATCTGCCTGCCTTGGCCTCCCAAAGTGCTGGGATTATAGGTGTGAGCTACTGTGCCCTGCCACAGCACAGTATTCTTTAGATCATGATATAATATATACGGCCACCAGGGACTGTTTTCAGCAAGCTTAATGTTTTCACGGTATTTTTATATCCCTATTTTATTTAAATACAAAATATTTACTAGAAGGCAGGATTTTTGTTTTACCATGAAATATAGATCACAAGGAAAACATGCAAAATGTAGTAAATTAGAAATTTGTATTTTTATTTATTGGCAAAAAATTTTTTTTTTTTTTTTTTTGAGACAGAGTCTTGCTCTGTCACCCAGGCAGTGCAGTGGTGCGATCTCAGCTTATTGCCACCTCCACTTCCTGAGTTCAAGCGATTCTCCTGCTTCATCCTCCCAAGTAGCTGGGGACTACAGGTTCATGTCACCACGCCCAGCTAATTTTTGTATTTTTAATAGAGACGGGGTTTCTCTATGTTGGTCAGGCTGGTCACAAACTCCTGACCTCAAATGATCGGGTTGCCTTGGCCTCCCAAAGTGCTGCAATTACAGTCCTGAGCCACCGTGCCTGGCCGGCAAAGAGATTTTACATGGGAAACTGATCAAATAATTACAATATACAGAAACTGTAATTGTATTTAGATTCTTGTGATGTAAGGGGGATACAGGCTTTTTTCCTTTGGGTACAAATAGAGATGGACTGTTTTCTATTTAGATGCCATTAAAAATTTTTATACTTTTCTACTTTGCCTGTGACATGTAGTGGTTATATAAAAGATAAGTGAAGACAGCCTGGCCCTTGATAGTTTGTGCCTCCTTGGGGACTCCAGGTACACTTACATAAACTATAAGGAGGAACACCTTAGCTCACATAACAGGCATTTCCCAAGGAGTGTTGAGGTACACAAGAAGAGGGAATGGTTAATTCAGACTAGGGATTCCAGTGAAAGCTTCAGGAAGGGATTTCTTCTTCTACTTCTCAGTTTTAAACTTTTTAACTAAGTTAGAGGAAGATGAATTCTAGAAATTTGGGGGCAAGAGATTTTGTTAAGGAATACCTGAGTACTGACTTCCTCTGACCCTCCTGCCAATTCAGGATGTGGTTCTTGTTAGAGATGAATTTGTTCAAAAACCACGAGTGCCCAATGTTGGTAAACATTCCTTTAACTGGAGGAAAACAGAATATCAATAGAAAGGTAAGCCTGAGTGGAGTCCCAGTAAGAATGTGGCTATTTTCTCACCTCTACTAGAGCTGGACCTGCAGAGTGTGTCACTGGCAGCTGTGAGTACTTTTAGCTAGGGAGCTTGTGGCCAAGGTAAGTCTGCCAAGACAGGCTGCACATGCAGTTGGGCTCTGTGTAGCTAGTGCCATTCAGCTTAAGTTCTGTATCAGTAGCTAAGTAGAGTAGGAGCTAGATCAGGCTCCTAGATTGGGAGTGAGAAAGTAGGAGAGTGAATCTGTGTGGCTTCTTCCTGTCTGTTCCATTTGAAATGTTGCACAAATTCCATTTCCTTCCCCAGAGATAACCACTGTTACAAATTTGAATATATTCTCCCAGATTCTTTGTGTACTTAAAAATACATAAAAGTATATAAATACAGTTTGGATTTTCTTTATTTTTACTTTTAAAATTTATAATTCTTCTTTAGTTCTTTTCTTATCAGTGTATATTTAGGGTTGCCCCCCTCATAATTTTGTGTAGTATTCCATATCCATAATGTAGTTGTAACAGTATATTTAGCAAGTTCCCATTTGGTGCCCAGCTAGATGTTTTTCTCTTTTAGAAACAACACTGTAGTGAGTATCTTTGTGTCTTGTATGTTTGAGTATTTTTGTAGGACAGATACTTAGAAGTGAAATGGCTAGTTACAAGGATATGTGCAGTTACACTTCTGATAAGATACTGCCAAATTGTTCTTACATTGCTGTTATCATATAGCAGTGTCTGAGAATCGACTAGATACAATTCGGAGTTGGAAGGAAGAGGATTCCACATAGAGAAGTGTGCATACAAGCATGGAGGTAGCAGAGCCTAGTGGGGATGGTGAGAAAGGGAGTAAAGAATCTGGTGTAGAGTGTGGGAAGCAGAAGGGCCTTGTGAAGGTGAGCCCAAAAGAGTAGGTTAGATGAGACAAAAAAGTATTTTTCTTTTTCTTTTTCTTTTTTTTTTGAGATGGAGCCTCGCTCTGTCGCCCAGGCTGGAGTGCAGTGGCCAGATCTCAGCTCACTGCAAGCTCCGCCTCCCGGGTATTTTTCAGTGTTTTGCTTGGAACTTTAAATTTGAAGAAACAGTGGAGCCCTTTGTAAAGGTTTTAAAACAAGAGATTTATTTCAAGAAAATAGCTAGTGATAATTGTGAAGGCTAGGCTTTTGAGGATAGGTGATTGACTCTAGGACTGTTATAGTGATCCTGTGCTGTAAGGAAGAACTTGATGAAGGCCGAGGCATTAGAAATAAAAGAAAGGCATCAGATTCAAGTAGTGTTACAGAGTTAAAATCAGTTTGTAAGACTTGGCTTAGGATGGGAAGGAAAATGGTTGAATGTCGTGGCTGTCTGGGAGGATGAGTAGTGCCACTTAACGAAGATAGAAATAGGAGAAATAGATGGGCTGGGCGCGATGGCTCACGCCTGTAATCCCAGCACTTTGGGAGGCCGAGGTGGGTGGATCACGAGGTCAGGAGATCCAGACCATCCTGGCTAGCATGGTGAAACCCCGTCTCTACTAAAAATACAAAAAAATTAGCCTGGCGTGGTGGCGGGCGCCTGTAGTCCTAGCTACTCGGGAGGCTGAGGCAGGAGAATGGCGTGAACCCGGGAGGTGGAGCTTGCAGAGATCCGAGGTCGTGCCACTGCACTCCAGCCTGGGCGACAGAGTGAGACTCCGTCTCAAAAAAATAAAAATAAAAAAGAAATAGGAGAAATACGTTCGATTTGTAAAATAACAAGGGAAATATTTAGAAAATTTATCAAAATATAAGGAAGAGAGTAAGTTACTATCCATTATTTATGTATCTCATCAGGTGTGTTCAGTTTATTTATTGTGGCAAAATATACATAAATAAAATTTACCATTTAAACAGTTTTAAACTGTACAGTTTAGTGGTAGTAAGTACATTCTCGGTGCTGTGCAACCATCACTACCATCCATCTTGAAAGCTGTTTTCATCTGCCCAAACTGAAGCTCCAAACCCATTAAATAATAACTCCCCATTGCCCCCCAGGTCCCTGGTAATCACCATTCTTTTTGTCTCTATGAGTTTGACTACTCTAGGTACTTCATGTAAGTGGAATCATGTAGTATTTGTCTTTTTGTGACTGGCTTACTTCACTTACCATAATATCTTAAAGGTTCATCCATGTAGCATTGGCAGAATTTTGTTTCTTTTTAAAGCAGAATAGTATTCCACTGTATGCATATACCACATTTTAAAATCCACTCATTGGTAGGTAGATACTTGGGTTACTTATGCTCAGATGTTTTTTGTATGTTTTTGAGGGGGTATTCTGTGTGTGTGTGTATATATATATATATAAATGATCAGAGTGAATTGCTTAGTTATTAAAGAATGAATATAATAAAACTGAGTTTGGTAAAACTCTACAAACCACTGCACTCTTATATAGATCCATTGTTACAAAATAGTGTTGTTTTCCAAAATGACGATTACAGAAGACCATACATTGTACTGTGCAAATACATCATGACCACTGGAAAAATAGTATAAAATATGTATCCTACTAGTACTAAGTACCATAATGGTCAGAGGTTTAGTATAAAGTTAATAGAAGACCTGGGATTCTTAATATATGATGATTGGCTTATCATAAGGAAGGGTAATAGGTACAAAATTACATACACTTTGAAGTGTCCAAAACAATGAAGGTGTAGTATATGTGCTAGTCTTTGAGTTTCCACACAGGTGAGTTTACTAACATTTCTTTCTGTATTTTAAAAACAGTCCACTCAGTCCAGGTGCAGTGCCTCATGCCTGTAAGCCCAGCACTTTGGGAGGCCAAGGCAGGAGGATCACTTGAAGCCAGGAGTTTGAGACCAGCTTGGCAGCATAGTGAGACCCCATCACTGCAAAAAAAAAAAAAAAAAAGAAAAAGAAAGTTAGCGGGGTATGTGGTGCATGCCTATATAGTTCCAGCTACTCAGGAGGCTGGGGCATGAGAATTACTTGAGCCCAGGAGGTTGAGGCTGCAGTGAGCCATAATTGTGCCACTGCACTACAGCCTGGGTAACAAAGTAAGATCCCGTCTCTTTAAGAAAAAAAAAAAAATGTCCATTCATTTATTCAGGTTTGAGGCAATGGGTTCACTACTGCTCCCCACTTTCCCAGTTCATTGTGTCATCACTATGTTCCAGATATTGTTCTAAGTGCCTTACATGTATTAAGTCTTTTCCCCCCTCCATTATTTTTACCCCAATTTTTCAAAAGGAGAAAGTAAGTCATCTAGAGGTTAAGTAACTTGCCTGAAGTCTCATAGCTAGTGAGTAGTGGATCTAGGAATCAGACCCAGACAATCTTCTCTTAAGCTTTGCTGCCACTCTTAACACCTTTGTCAAGGTGCTGTCATAAGTGCTGGAGGTACAGAAATGTACACACCTGAAATTTTTTCTTTCTTCTTTTTCTTTTCTTGTTTTTTTTTTTTTTTTTTTTTGAGACAGAGTCTCGCTCTGTCACCCAGGCTGGAGTGCAGTGGCACAATCTCGGATCTCTGCAAGCTCTGCCTCCCAGGTTCACGCCATTCTTCTGCCTCAGCCTCCCGAGTAGCTGGGACTACAGGTGCCTGCCACCATGCCAGGCTAATTTTTTGTATTTTTAGTAGAGATGGGGTTCCACCGTGTTAGCCAGGATGGTCTCGATCTCTTGACCTCATGATCTGCCTGCCTCGGCCTCCCAAAGTACTGGGATTACAGGTGTGAGCCACAGTGCCGGGCAAAATTTTTCTTGATCTCATGGAATGTACACATTTATATTTATTAAACGTATTTTAAAATTTCTGTTCTGATTAAAATGTATAAATAGACATACAAAAATATGTAATGTAGGAAAATACTATATATAGTTAGGTAATCATATGTAATTAACATATTACCATGTTATTTCAGTATTATTTAACAAACGTTTCCATTGTATGGATGTGTCATAATTGAACCATTCCCCTGTGTTGGAAAGAAATACCCAAGCCTTTCCTAATAATCATATTGCAATGACCGTTATAACACCTTCATCATTGTCGTTTCAGATTACTCTATGAGGCTGTTTATGAAAACATTAGTTATTGGCATCTGTTTCTAACTACTTTCCTGAAGTTTATGCTTTAGCAGTAGTTTGCTAGTAGTTATTTGATCTCATAATTTCATAAACATTGTGTGTTGTAAATTCAGTAGTCAAAACCAAAACAATGAGAATTTAGTCATCAAAAAAGTGGGCCTTATTTATATTAATTTAATTTTTCCGCTTTCAGAGTCTTTGCTCTCCTTGATACTGGCATCACAATGTATTTTTAGTGTATTAATACACACAAAGTTTTGAATTATAAATGTGAATTTTGATGTAAATACAATTCTCAAAATATATATGCCACCAAATAAGTTAATTTTAAAATGGAAAATTGGATATACCAAAAATCATTTTAGATTCTTATTATCATTTAGCAGTGAATGTGTGTTTTTTTTGCTATTCTGCCTGTAAGCGCCATTCCTAAATATTTTCTTCCATTCATTCAACAAATATTTGTGTGCCTACTGTATTTGATGGCATATCAGGTATACCTGCCATCATGAACTTTCTATATTTAGCTTATCAATCATATATTCAAAGTAGAGTTTGTAACATTTTCACATATTTAGTAGTTTCTAGTGCCTACTGTGTTGCAGGCTTTGGTGGTTAAGTGATGATAGGTTTACAGAGATGAAAGACAAAAGTTACACCCTTTGGACCTCACAGCATAGTAAAGGAAGGAGACTATAATAATTAGCACGGAAGTAGAATGTTTTCTAGACAGTTTCATAGGTGTTTTTTTTTTTTCTTTTTTTTTTCGAGACACAATCTCACTGTGTCACCCAGGCTGGAGTACAGTTGTGTGATCTTGGCTCACTGCAACCTCCGCTTCCCAGGTCCTGCCTCAGCCTCTTGAGTAGCTGGGACTACCGGTGTGCGCCACCATGACCAGCTAATTTTGTGTGTGTATGTGTGTGTATTTTTAGTAGAGACGGGGTTTCACCATGTTGGCCAGGCTGGTCTCAAACTCCCGATCTCAGGTGATCCATCCACCTTGGCCTCCCAGAGTGCTGGGATTATAGGCGTGAGCCACTGCTCCCAGCCTCATAGAGTTTTAAATATACATTACTGAAGATAAAAATAGAGTGCAACTAAAGATAAAATAAAGATTTGTAGTTCTGTATAGGATTCATTTGTCTGGAGGAGCAGAGTGTAGGAAACAATGTGATATCCTTTCAGGAGTGTGTGTGTGTGTGTGTGTATGTGTGTGTGTGTGTGTGTGTGAGACATTCAGAGCCATTAAGTTGTTTTAAGTAGGAACCGGAAGGGGCCAGAGGGATGGACTAATGTATAAAATAATCAGTTTGAAAAGATGGTTGTGGCTGCAGGCAGAGATTTCATTGGATCGGGTCCCTTGTTTCTGTTCTTCATTAGTTTCTTCGCACCTACTGTGGTAGAGTTCTTTCCTATATGTAATTCTGTCACCATTATCAGCTTTCTGAAGAGTGACCTACATTTTGTAGTCTGCTTTCCCCACAATCTACAGTAAATCTAAATCTTAAAAATATGCAATTTTTTCTGACAGTGGATTGAAAGATTTTCATCAGTTACATCTGCTCTTTCAACCAGGAAATAGTTTCATTTTCTCCTTAGCGCATACTTTTTAGCCCTAGCTGGGAAACTTTCATCTTCCATTCTTTACACAAGCTGTTCCACATTCCTAGAGTATAACAGAACCTTTCTCATCTACTTCTCTCCTAGGAAGCTCTTTATGGCTTGTCTGTATTAAAAATTTGCCTTATCAGTCATCCTAAAGTAATTTAAATTGCTTTATGACAGTAAATGAATGTATTTATTGATCAGTTATCAGTTAGTTTTACTTTGTGTGGCTTGAGTGTTCTTTCTTGTAGCTACATGATGCCACACTTGTGGTAAAAGCAGTGTGAATTCTTAGTAGATTTAAAATGTGATACATATACTTCTTACTATACCATTTCTAAAAATGAAATATTTTTTATGTTTTTATGTAAGAAAGGTGGGATGGGGTGAGGAGGAAAGGAACAGATACCTGCCAAGTCAGTCACAGAATGGGAGTAAAACTTGATGGTTAGCTGTCTGTCTGTTCATTTTTATGAATGCTATTATAGAAGTAAGCTTTAGAAACTGGAGCTGTTTTCAGTTTAATGACATCCATAGAATTAACCTGATTCATTAATATCAGCATCAGGAGGAGCATTGTTTGAAGAATCCCCTACCTGGTCTATTAATCAGTTTCCTTTTAGACAGGTTGTATAGGTGATTTCTGGCCCTCATTGACAGAATAGAATAGTGGTCGTTGAGAAGTGGACCTAGCATGTAGCAAGTCTTCAGACCAGTGTTTTAAGTAATTTTTATTCCTTAAGAAGAAAATTGAAGAAACAGTTGAGGCAAAGAGATTTGTGGGGTTTTACTAGAAAGATCTCGATAAAGCAAGGACTGTCACTCCACCCCTCATTCATATGAGGGTTCACATTAAAAATGACAGTGTTACACAGTGGTAGCAGCAGCTTTTTTGTTTTTCTTAGTCATGGCAGCAGTTAACACAGTGCACTTAGTGGTTTAACATACCAACACTTAAGGCCTTGTTTTTTGTTTTTGTTTTTAAGTCATTGAAATTATGAGACTATCATTCAAATGGAAGCATTATAGTTCTTCGGAACCATTATGATCTCAAAAGGAAAGGAGAATGATACAGATACACTGGCTGAGGTGTTTTGAGGTGCATCGAAGTGTTCCGAGCTGTGACTTACCTTAACATGTTCTTGAAGTACCATGGCGTGGATTAAAAGGTATGCTTTAGAAATCTCCCAGTGACCCCAAGGTCATGGATAGAATGAACACTCATGATTCTGTATTTAGTTATTGCATATTTAAGATATTCTGTATTTAGTTACTGCATATTTAAGATATATAACTTTTGATTATAGATGTGGTTATGGATTTATGGTAGTATTTTTTGTGACAAAAACCCATGGATTTTCTTTTTCCTTTATGATATATGGTTATAGAAGATACTGTGGTAAATATTTTCCCTAAGTTTTTATAGTAATGGGCTGTAATTTCATTCAACAAATAGTTTAGGGATTATTCATGTATTACTCTGTAATTATCTTTTACATCATAGACTAGTTCTCTACAGAACTGTCATTTTATGGTAGCCTGAATAGGAAATAGTTGGATGAAGTCTTCAGTTTGGGTACTAATTTGACCAAACAAAACAATTTTTATTTGGGCCATTTAGTACAGTTTTTTTCTTTTACAAAGAATTTTCACTTAAAGGAAAATGAGTTATTTATTTATTTATAATTTTTATTTATTTGTTTTTGAGATGGAGTCTTGTTCTGTTGTCTAAGCTGGAGTGCAGTGGTGCAATTTCAGATCACCGCAACCTCCGCCTCCCGGGTTCAACCAATTCTTCTGCCTCAGCTTCCTGAGTAGCTGGAACTACAGGAACGCACCACCATACCTGGCTAATTTTTGTATTTTTAGTAGAGACGGGGTTTCACTATATTGGCCAGGCTGGTCTCGAATTCCTGACCTCGTGATCCACCTGCTTCGGCTTCCGAAAGTGCTGGGATTACAGGCGTGAGCCACCACACCCAGCCTATTATTTATTTATTTTTTTGTTGAGACAGAGTCTTGCTCTGTTGTCCAGGCTAGAGTGCAGTGGCACGATCTCAGCTCATTGCAACCTCTGCCTTCTGGGTTCAAGCAATTCTCCTGTCTCAGTCTACCGAGTAGCTGGGACTATAGGCGCCCGCCACCATGCCCGGCTCATTTTTGTATTTTTAGTAGAGATGGGGTTTCACCATATTTGTCAGGCTGGTCTTGATCTTCTGACCTCAGGTGATCTGCCCGCCTCAGCCTCCCAAAGTGCTGGGATTACAGGTGTGAGCCACCACGCCTTGCCAAAAATGAGTAATTTTAAAAATTAATATTGTGATTATTGTTTATTTAACAATGTATGTATGCAGTTATTCATTTGTTTGTGGTATATAGTTTTGCTGTTACTTGTGGTTACTAGTATAGTAATTCTAGTCTTTATAATACCCATTTAACTATCAAAAACCTTTAAAGTTTTTATTTTTGTAAAATTTTGAGTGACGTAATAAGTTTCTTAATTATATGAAATCTTGGAAACCTGATTTTTGTACTCTTTGTGTTTGGTATTAAATGCTCTTTTTAAAGAGTGATAGAAGTGAATGGAGAATGCTGAATTCATTAATATTACATCAGATTCAGAACTCTCTTTTAGGTAATAGAAGAAACAATATTGGGAAGACAAGTTTAAATCAATCATGGATAGATAAGTGTAATAGAAATAGAAATAGAAGTGGACTATAAATACTGGTATAGTCCATGATTTTTGTCAGTTAGTCTACCTTAATGTTAAAATCCTATTGGTATGTTAGCAGTTATATTCTTAATGGAATTTACTTGTTAAAGTAAGATGAAACTGCTTTATATTAAACTCTAGTCCATAATGACAGTGATCTAATCAAGTTCCAAGATAGAATAATCTGCTTACTAGCCAAGGCAATCAATCAGTTCAATCAGGAATTTTATGTCTGTTGGGACAGAATAGTATCCACCCTCCAAAAAGACATTCTTGGATATAATGGTTTCAGGATAGTGTTCAATGTGTTGTTTACAAAATTGTTTCTTGATAATACTTGCTATCTCAACTTTAACATTTCTTTTTGGGGTAGCACTTGAGAATCCATTTGTTTTGTTTTAACTCCACAGAGGTTTATGATACACAGCTAGAGTTGGGAAGTCCTATTCTCTTTGGAAGACCTTTTTTTTTTCCCTTTCTGAAATGGAGTCTTGCTCTGTTGCCCAGGCGGGAGTGCAGTGGTGTGATCTCGTCTCACTGCAACCTCCATCTCCCGGTTCAAGCAATTCTCCTGCCTCAGCCTCCCCAGTAGCTGGGAATACAGGCGCGAGCCACCATGCCCAGCTAATTTTTTGTATTTTTAGTAGAGACAGGGTTTCAGTATGTTGACCAGGCTGGTCTCGAACTCCTGACCTCATGATCTGCCCATCTTGGCCTCCCAAAGTGCTGGGATTATAGGTGTGAGCCACCGTGCCCAGCCTGGAAGTCTTTATAGCTTTGTAGTTAAAAGCTTACTTAGACCCTGGGATCACCTCACCTGCATTTCAAACCTAACCCTTCCCTTGTTATTGTGACAGGTTCTAAGAGTGACTTGAAAAAACCCATACATTTCTATATTTTTAAAAAAGCATATTGTTATGTAATTGTATAGTATGAATTATATATAGATAATTGTACATATACACACAGTGCAGGTTTGGGCATGTAGGAAGCCAGTGTCAGATTAAGTGTTGATTATTAAATGAAGTACACTGGTATAGTCCATGATTTTTGTCAGTTTGTCTACCTTAATGTTAAAATCCTTTTGGTGTGTTAGCAGTTATATTCTTAATGGAATTTACTTGTTAAAGTAAAATGAAACTGCTTTATATTAAACTGTAGTCCATAATGACAGTGATCTAATCAAGTTCCAAGGTAGAATAGATGAGAATTTTTTTTTTGTGGAGGGTGCACTATTACATTTTTCTTATCCTGACTGAGTCTTGTACTCTTCTGTGCTATTCCTAGAGTAAAATAAGCCATCACTATTTGACTGATGTTTTCAATTCTTTGGGCTTTTTCTCATCAGTGAAAGAAGGTGGCCACTGGAATCTGCTACTTTATCCATGATCATCTTATCCTGCTGGGTTGATTTCTGTGTTTTCTAAAGCTGTGTTTTTCAAATTGCAGGCTTCAGCACATTCATGAGTGGGTAAAGAAAAATTCAGTGGGTTATGACCAGCATTAGAACATGTATTAGAATAGAAAATAAAATATCAGTGCATTGAATATAGAAAAGAATGTATTTCTTAAAACTTCTGTTTTAGTTGTATCAAAAGATTGAAATAAAATATATACACATTTATGTGGATATTGTTTAGTTCCACTAAGTGTATGTTTCCCTTAGTCATAGATGTCCCTTAAAAGTGGTATTAGTTTTATATTATTTTGTGCCTTCTGAGAAGAAGTGATCAGCATAAGTTTCAGTGTGCTTTCTAATGGTATGCCAGTCCTCTACGTTACTTTCAAGGGTCCTCCTACCATCTTTTATTTTTATTTTTTGAAGTAAAGGTTATTAGAGAATAAGGAATAGAAAGAGAGTAGGAGAACCCAGCAGCAGTGGCTTTTGAGTGACATTAACCAAGGCTGTTTTATTAAGTAGAGTGATGTAGTATCTTGCCCCTTGGCATGCATTGTGGTGGTTATCAACTCATAGATTAGTGGTTTTCAAACTGCCAGTGGTAGCACACTCTGGAATCAATTTAGTAAGCTGCTGCCTCCCATGAATCCCCTACCCCCCAAATGAAACAGAAAAGAACAAAATAGAAAATGTTATGAATGTATCACACAATATATACCTTTCTAAAACTTTGTGTCAGTGGCATGTATATGTATGGGATTGCAGAGACCTAATTTCTACTGATCATCAACTGGAAAACTGTGAAACTCAGTCTGATAAATTCCTATCGCCAAGCTGACCTCAGCCACAAAAGCCTCAGATATCTAAGACAAATATTACCAGATCAGTCTTTTTTTTTTTTTTTTTTTCTTTTTAAATCTCTGATGGTAGAGAACAGTTAGTTTGCTGTAAAACTTTGGTTTTGTTTTTTTGTTGCTGTATCGTTTTGTGATGTGTGTGTGTGTTTGCCCTGGTAAATATATATATATTTATTGATTTTTATTTATTTTTTTGAGATGGAGTCTTGCTCTGTCGCCCAGGCTGGAGTATAGTGGTGTGATCTGGGCTCACTGCAACCTCTCCCTCCTGGGTTCAAGTGATTCTTCTGCCTCAGCCTGCCGAGTAGCTGGGACTACAGGCACATGCCACCATGCCTGGCTAATTTTTTGTATTTTTAGTAGAGACGGGGTTTCACCATGTTAGCCAGGATGGTCTCGATCTCCTGAACTTGTGATCCACCTGCCTCGGCCTCCCAAAGTGCTGGGATTACAGAATTGAGCCACTGCACCCGGCCTGCCTTGGTAAATATTTAAAGGTTCATATATAAGAAATATGCAGTACATCCTGGTTGTGGAAGGATTTACCCTTGCTTTGCACTGATGGAAGAGACTCATGCAGTTAAAAAAAAAAAAAAAAAAAAAAACAAATAGACTGGGCGCCGTGGCTCACGCTTGTAATCCCAACACTTTGAGAGGCTGAGGCAGGTGGATCACGAGGTCTCGAGTTTGAGACTAGCCTGGCCAAGATGGTGAAACCCCATCTCTACTAAAAATACAAAAATTAGTCAGTCATGACTGCGGGCGCCTCTAGTCCCAGCTACTTGGGAGGCTGAGGCAGGAGAATCTCCTAACCCAGGAGGTGGAGGTTGCAGTGAGCTGAGTTGGCGCCATTGCACTCCAGCCTGGGTGACAGTGTGAGACTCTGTTTCAAAAAAATGAATAAATAAGTAAAATAAAAAGAAAATACAAATAAAATGATGATGCATACTAAAACCTGTCAGTTCAGGCTGAGCGTGGTGGCTCACACCTGTAATCCCAGCACTTTGGGAGGCCGAGGTGGGCGGATCACCTGGGGTCAAGAGTTCAGGACTCTTGGCCAACGTGGCAAAATCCCATCTCTACTAGAAATCCAAAAATTAACCAGATGAGGTTAATCTCAGCTACCTGGGAGGCTGAGGCAGGAGAATTACTGGAATCCAGGACACAGAGGTTGCAGTGAGCCAAGATCATGGCACTACACTCCAGCCTGGGCAACAGAGTAAGACTGTTGTCTTAGAAAAATAAAAATTAAAAATAAAACCTTTCAGTTCACTTTTCATTTTTTATATGTTAGGACTTGTTTGTATAATAGGTGCTTCTTTAATTCAGAAGGCAAATATAAAATTTAAAGTGGCAAAAAATTAAGCATAAATCAAATACATTACAGATATTGAAGGCAGTTAAATGTTCAAATGTTAAACTTTCTGTTTTTGTGAAGATTTCGATAACATTTAAAATTTTATTTTTCTTGGATTAGTTCCTGTGCCTACTGCAGTGTCCTCATAACAGCAGATGTTTGCTTTATAGATTTATTGAGGATGATCACAGAGTTTTTGGTGAATATTTTAAAATAAATAAGGCTTCAAAGCAGGGTGATATCAGCATATGTATATTTTAAGATTGTCTAAAATATAGTTTCTTTCTTCTTAGAAAACAGTAAGAGGATGAAGACTTCTGGTAAATTGTTTCATAGTGGTGGAATTGTACATTAGTTTTCTACACTTGGGAGTTGAAAAATGGAAGAATTATTTGCCAAAAGAGGAGGACAAAAGATAATACGCATAATTCATCTTTTTCTGCAAGTTCTTGGAAATTGAGTCAAAGTACATAGTTCAGTTCTCTGAATTGGGCATGATATGCTTTTCAGAAATCATGTTTTGAAATTATAGAAGATAAATAACCTCTCCCAATCAGTGTGTTAACTACCCTGATGATGGTTGCTTGTCTTTGTACAGATGTGTGCAGGCATACATTTTCAGTGGTGGAGGCAGTAAATGAAAACATATGGATTCAGAGTATGGAAGAGTTGAATTTATTTTTTTCTATTGCTTTGTTTCACCAGATTCTCCCTATTCCACATTAACCCCTTGTCTTCTCCCAGATTATCCAACTCTTCCTAGTCTTTTCCATAGCATTGGTTTGGCTTTTTGGCGATATATGAGAGGATTGCTTTTTTTTCCCCCCTTAAGTTATGTTTAGTCACTTCAGTCTTACCGCTTTCCACCTCATGCTGCTTATCCTGTTGGAAGCACAAGGTTTTATGTTGTCTCTCTGTGGAATTTGTTTTTTCAAAGCTTTGTCTTTTTCCTTTGGTTGTCATCATGCATGTTAGCAGCTTGTATTCTTTTTCTTTGGTAAATTTCTCCTCCTAGAGTGTACTTTAGAAGGAAACTAAACTGCATTCTAGTTTAGTTGGCCCCAAACTGAGATCAGTAGCCAGAGATGGCACCCAGGGGTGATGAGGGGATTAAAAATGCCTGTAGAAGTGTTGTTGGCAGCAGCTAAGCAGCTAGATTAATGAAATGTGCATGAAATTTAACTTTAAATAAACTCCTTTATTGTTGAAGTTTCAGTGGAAAAACTAACTTGAGTGGGAAATTCTAGCCCTGGGGCAGGGATAGGCCAGAGATAAGTAACACAAATATGCTTACAAAATGGGGGTGACTGGGTGCAAGCAGAACACACTCAAAGCATTCATATTTGAAATAAACAGTCACTGTCTCTGTAGGGAGCCAATTTTCAATCCTTGGTCTACTTTCTAAATCTATTCTTTCCCCCACCCTCATTAACAGATTTTGCTTATTTTGTTGACTCCTGTATCTCCATCCCCTGGGACAGTGAATAGTCATAACAGGTATTCAGCAAATATTAGTCAAATGAATGAACTTTTGATAATACTAGGTTTTTAAGACATGCATCTATCCTGTCATGGCAGAACAGGTCATACTCTTATTTACCAACTTCTTAACTACAAACTGAGAGAATAACTAGATACATAAGAAGGTAATCTTATTTTGAAATTATTTCAATTTCTAGAAATTTGTCATCACTGAACTCTTGTGAGTTGGGGATTGGTACATCTGAAGGCCAAGAAAATCTGAGTGTGTTATGCTAACATTGAATCAATATTGCACTTACAAGATTTCCCTTACCAAATGATTTACCCAGTCTTCACAACAGCTCTGCAGATTGCTAACAATTAACATTCCTATTTTACAGAGACGGAAGCTCTAGAATAACTATAAAAGTGTTGGGATTTTTTGTTTGTTTTTGTTAGAAAAACCTGGATTTTGAGGAAGCAAAATGTAGAAAGAGTTTATGTAATAATTCACCAGATTTTTCTCACAGTGGTGGATATCCAAGTGTGAGATTATTTGATTGTGATCTGTGCTCGTATTCCACAGAAGAAAAGCTCTGTATTTCAACTAAAACATTTCCATATTTGGGACTGACCAGATTTGGTTTGTTAGGAGGTGGACAGTTGCCCTTTTATGGCCACTAGATACTCCATTGCTCTCTTTTATTTCTCTTCAACTTGGTGGCTGTGACACTCCCTCAGTCTTTTCTTTCTCTCTTTTTTTTTCACTGATCTTTTGTACTCCAGTGTGCTCTTGCTTTCCTCCCTCTCTCTTCCAACCTTCTAGCCCCTTTCTCTCTCTTCTCCCATTCCTCATTTACATGCAGCCTGAACAAACAAAAGAGTTTGCTGTACATTCTGCCTGTAAAAGAATAATACGTGAACGTTGCTTTGAGTCAGCGAACGGGGCAGGTCAAGTGAGAAGTGATCTGACCAGCAAGGATCCAGTCAGGAGGATGCTGTGAAATAGCATAAATCTTAGATCTTAGGAGATTGTTCAAAAAGGAGAGAGCTGATCCAGGATGAGTAGTAATTCTTTTTCAGAACAAAGACCTTGTCGAATGTAATGACTGGACCAGTGGTTTTAATTTTGGAGAAATACTAGAACCAAACCAAAACACTGATAGATAGTAGGAAAAATTAACAGTTAGAATTACTCCCCTTTAACTGGATTTTTGTTCCAAAGTTCAAATTTTTACTTAGAATTAAAGTTTTCTTTTCAATCTGAAATTCTCCTTTATATCTTGAGCTGCTAACATTTTAAAAGCATAGGTAATCAATCTGTTAACTAATAACATTATGACTAATAATATTGTCATTATTATCTTAAACACAGTGGTATATTATTGTTACTACAGTAAAGAATTGCCTGGGTGTAACTGCTGGAGACCTGAACATGGTTTATCACATTTTCCAATCAATTAGTTTTAGACTCAAGAAAACTACATGAGGGAATTTGTAAGGTTTATTGAGAGACTCCCATTTAGATCTTGATACCACTTGTTTATAGAATCTGTTAAAAATGTGGATTATCACTTTTTTGAAGTGGCAACATGCTTCATGAAAGAACATCGCTTGTGGAGCAAGTAATAACAGTAACCTATAGTGTTGTATCTTTGTAGGGCATTCTCCATGTCAAAAATAGTTCTATCAATTTTAGCTACCTGAATTTGGTAAAATAGTTCCCTTTTCTCTCCATTGTAAAACTTTTTGAAAAGTTAGGGGCCGGGCACACTGGCTCACGCCTGTAATCCCAGCACTTTGGGAGGCTGAGGCTGGCGGATCACGAGGTCAGGAGATTGAGACCATCCTGGCTAACATGGTAAAACCCCGTCTCTACTAAAAATACAAATTAGCCGGGAGTGGTGGCAGGTGCCTGTAGTTCCAGGTACTCTGGAGGCTGAGGCAGGAGAATAGCGTGAACCTGGGAGGTGGAGCTTGCAGTGAGCTAAGATCGCGCCACTGCACTCCAGCCTGGGTGACAGAGAAAGACTACGTCTCAAAAAAAAAAAATTGAAAAGTGAATGTCAACTTACAATTTTTTTCTCCATTGTGGAAATTAACTTAAACATTACAGATCAGTTTTTTAAAAATCATTTTTAACTGTGCTTTAATCATTGATAAATTGTAATTTTTCTAATTAATAATGTAGTTTAATAGATAAGATTCCATAATAATCTTTTTGTTTTGGTTGCATGTGTTTTAACAGATGACTTGCTGTTATAGTTTATTCATATAGTGAGCACTTACTGCGTACAGATTTGTATTTGAGAACTCAATATTGTACACACTTGAGTCATCTTGAATGTGAATAATACAAGCTTCTAACTTTGGCCATATTTCTCTAATGGGTGTGTGTGCTATTAAGAAAAAATACTGGCCAGCATTAAAAGTGATAGCCTAAAATGTTTAGTGGGCATTTCCAGTTCGTTTGGAAACTAGTTGGCATTTTTAAATTTTTCTCAGCACTAATACAGTGGTATGACATTTTCTTCATTGCTAGGTTACTTAGTTATAATTCTTTTTTTTTTTTTTTTTTGAGACGGAGTCTCGCTCTGTCGCCCAGGCTGGAGTGCAGTGGCGCGATCTCGGCTCACTGCAAGCTCCGCCTCCCGGGTTCCCGCCATTCTCCTGCCTCAGCCTCCCGAGTAGCTGGGACTACAGGCGCCCGCCACCTCGCCCGGCTAATTTTTTTGTATTTTTTTAGTAGAGACGGGGTTTCACCGTGTTAGCCAGGATGGTCTCGATCTCCTGACCTCGTGATCCACCCGTCTCGGCCTCCCAAAGTGCTGGGATTACAGGCTTGACCCACCGCGCCTGGCCTAGTTATAATTCTTTAGGAGTCTGAATTTGACTGATCCCTACAGCTGTTACCACAGATTTCCCTGGTTTATTTCACTTTATGGTATTGCTTCATATTCTCAAATTGGAATATTACAGTATTTCATCCTTGAGATTCAATAGTTTTGGTTTGCTGAGAAATCAGTTACAGATTAAGAAGTGATTTCTTTGAAACATTAAATAATGATAGATGGCTTGTTTACTGGGAAAAGAGAATGAATGTTATCAGTGAATTGGGATAAGTCATTATTTTGGAAAGGCAAAGAATACAAGTAGTTTATGGAACAGAATATGGTTTCCTTATTTGTTTTGTATGTGGGGCTCATTATCTAAACTTCGTTGATCATTGTGGAGTCAGAAATGAGGGAAAGCCTCACCTTGTGGCTTTCCCACCTTCGTTTTTCCTTTTTCAATTAGAAATAGGCCAGGCGCGGTGGCTCACGCCTGTAATCCCAGCACTTTGGGAGGCCGAGACGGGCGGATCATGAGGTCAGGAGATGGAGACCATCCTGGCGAACACGGTGAAACTCCGTCTGTACTAAAAAATACAAAAAAACTAGCCGGGTGAGGTGGCGGGCGCCTGTAGTCCCAGCTACTCGGGAGGCTGAGGCAGGAGAATGTCATGAACCCGGGAGGCGGAGCTTGCAGTGAGCTGAGATCCGGCCACTGCACTCCAGCTCAGGCGACAGAGCAGACTCCGTCTCAAAAAAAAAAAAAGAAATAATGCTGACCTCTCAGGATTGTTAATGAGACTTAAATGAGAATACACATAAGGAGATGTATTCTGTCTATTGCTGTCTCGTTTACTTTGCTATATGAAGCCAGTTGAGGAAGCTACAGGTATAAGTGGCAATGAGAGCTTCATCTAATCTTACGGATTTAGAGAATGGGGATAGAGAAGATAATTTGGAAATCCAGTTGATGGAATTTGTCAGTGAACTGCCTGTGGTGGAAGGCAAGATGAGGGAGGAGGTCAGTAGTACTAGGGCTGTAGACAGTAGAGATTCTGCATGACTTTAGGAAACATGCCTGTACAGAAGTTGGAGAGAGAAGGAATGTTAAGAATTAAATAGCTACAGGGGAGCTCCTCTTTAAAGTAAAACTAATCTCCTGTTTCTTAATTAAGCGATTTGACGTAGGGACATTGACTAGACAGTAAACTAGTAAATTAACTCTGTAACACAACACCTTTGCAGCTTGTACAATTTAAGTTCATACATAGCAAAGTACCAAGTAAATACATAACATGAATGACTCAAAACTCTGAAAGTCATGTCCACTTTCTAGGGGCCTTGTTCTTGTCTTCTGCATTGCCATCCCAACTCACTCTCTCAAGGCCTTCCCTCCTATACTAGTGTTGCCATAGGTTACTGATGATGCATGCATTATTCAGTGCTTGGTGATCTGTCCAGTCTCAATTCCAAACCTTTCCTTTGCCTGTGCTGAATAGAGGCAAACATCGTCAGATGTTTGTAGAAGCATTAATCAGCCTGTAGTATTTCCCAAGGCAAAGCAGCTTGCAGTTAGATCTTGCACCATCGAGCCCTGTGCTTCTGTGCTGTTTATTTCCCTTTCAGAGCCTCATGGCCTCCCATGAGGCTTGAGTGAGCAGATACTAGCTGGTGGGCCTGCTCTTTTGGTCCTAGCAATGCAGGAAGGCAACATGACAGCTTAATGGCTCAGATACACTTTGGCAGAAAGCCATTCTTTAAGCTTTGAATTGTGGTTAAGACTGCTTCTTCAGAGTGGTTTTCATTTTTACCACAAATGTAGGTTTGATCATTATAATGTAAGTTACAATTGAAAAGAAGAAATATAAGTTACAATTCAAAAGAAGAAATGTATTGTTTCGTATTAATACTCAAGCAAGAAAGGCATTTCCTTTTTCATGTAGTGGTGTTACATAAAATGTTTTGGAAATCTCTTCTCCCCTATTCTGAACATAGGAATTTTGATTCCCATCATTTTATTTTAGTTTATTGTGTTATTTTTAAACTCGTATGTAGAATATCTACAATGTCCTATTTTATATGTGTTTAAGAGTGGCAATTGCCATATTTAATTTTTTCCTTAGGGGCAGGCTTCTTTGAAATAGCTTAACCCATTATAAACCTGACTCATGGTCTTGTCTTTGTTCATTAGACCTTATTTCGAAGGGCTCCATAAAAGCTCTGGTCTGTGTTACTGAAAAGGAAAGATGCACTGCTGAATTCAAGTACGTGAAAATACCAAACTGTGTGTCAAAGGCTTGGCTGCTAAAAAATTGGCCAAACATGGTTTGATGGAGGCTGGGCTCGTACTATGTCTGTGTAATTTCTACCAACAGAAAAAAGAACACAAAACCTCTTCGTTAAATGGAACTATATGTAGATTCATGTTCTTTTTCAATTTAGAAAAAAAAACGTTCCTTGCAGAATTCTGATTGATAGTGTAAGCCATACATTCAGAAGACTGTCACAGTCCCTACTGCAATTGTAACATAGTGCTCTCGTGCAGGAAAAATGCAAGATAAATTGTTTCAGAATCAGATTTATGACATATATGTGCACACACAAGTGTCTTTGTGTGTATATATGTAGTCAAAGTGTGACACCCATAACAGATGTCTTTAGATTTCCTGAATGTTGTGTTTACAGCTTTATTTTACTTTTTTTTTTTTTTTTGAGACGGAATCTTGCTCTGTCACCCAGGCTGGAGTGCAGTGGCACGATCTCGGCTCACTACAGCCTCTGCCTCCTGGGTTCAAGCGTTTCTCTTGCCTCAGCATCCTGAGTAGCTGGGATTACAGGTGGCCGCCACTACATCCAGCTAATTTTTTGTATTTTTAGTAGAGATGGAGTTTCATCATGTTGGCCAGGCTGGTATCGAACTCCTGACCTCAGGTGATCCACTCGCCTCAGCCTTCCAGAGTGTTAGGATTACGGGCGTGAGCCACTGCGCTCTGCCATGTTTACAGCTTTAGAAAACATTTTCTTACTTCTAGTAATCAAGGAAAAGTTTACTCTGTACCCTTGTAAAATTTAGTCAGTAACTGAAGGATTGGGAAGGTAATGAGTTTCCTTTCAGATTTTTTGTTGCCCCCCTCACTCACACCAAATCAGTGCTATATCATAGAAGGTTTTAGGTCAGTTAATGCACTTTACATTTCTGTCATAAAAATTCATATTCTGTCACCCTTTTTTTTTTTTTTTCCTAGATGGAGTCTCACTGTGTCACCCAGGCTGGAGTGCAATGGCATGATCTCCGCTCACTGCAACCTCCGTCCCCCAGGGTTCAAGCAGTTCTCCTGCCTCAGCCTCTCGAGTAGCTGGGACTACAGGCATGCACCACCATGCCCAGTTAATTTTTGTATTTTTAGTAGAGACAGGGTTTCACCATGTTGGCCAGGATGGTGTCAATCTCTTGACCTTGTGATCCACCTGTCTCCTCGTGATCCACCTGTCTCCCTGCCTCAGCCTCCCAAAGTGCTGGGATTACAGGCGTGAGCCAATACACCCAGCCCCTGTCACCCTTCCACATTGTAGTGTCCATAATTGAAATGCAATTAAATTCTGTCCTAATGCAGAGTACGTGGAAAATCATGAACGTTATAATCTAGTTAACACTTTTGAACAGAATTTACCAGTATATGAACTTGTGCAAGGTAGTTTCTAAGCTGGTTTCCTCATCTGTATGATGAGGATAATAATACCTACCTGGTAAGATTGATGTGGGGGCTGGGCGCGGTGGCTCATGCATGTAATCCCAGCACTTTGGGAGGCTGAGGCAGGGGGATCACTGGAGCTCAGGAGTTCGAGACCAGCCTGGGCAACGTGGTGAAACCCTATTTCTACAAAAAAATACAAAAATTAACTGGGTATGGTGGCTCACACCTGTGGTCCCAGCTACTGGGGAGTAGGATCACTTCAGCCTGTGGAGGTTGCAGTGAGCCAAGATTACGTCACTGCACTCCTGCCCTGTCTTAAAAAAAAAAAAAAAAGAATACTGTGGGTATGATGTGAGATATGCATACAAAGTATGTAACATAGTGCCTGCCCTCCAGTAGCTGCTATTGTAATGTACTTCATATGGATAGGGACCGTGTTTCTTTTTTGCTGTTATCTGTTCCGAGTATCTAGTGCGGTACCTAACACCTAATGGGTGTTGAATAGTGAAAGGGAAAAGGAACCAGGATCTAGGAGAACAATTAATTATTACCATTCTCCTTCATTCCTCTTCATCTCAGTTTTAGGTGAAATAGGCAAAAGAATTTCACTACTTTAACAATTTGAAGTGAGGGTGAGAAATAAGAGAGAAATAAGAGAGAAAGTGCAAGGAAGAAAACTGTGTGACATCTTGTATGTACAAGCCAGTTTTCCATAATCACATTGTGGATTTTCCATGGAAGACGTTCAGTCCCCAGCAGTCTTTGTTGGGATGCACACAAAGCGCGCATGAAGCCCATCATGTAGCAAGTCAGGGGAAAGGGATGCTGCGTGCTGTCTGGCTGCCCTTCCTAGGGAGGTGTGGATTCTAGAACAGACTTCACTATGTTTCTCTCTCCTTTTGTATCCTTACCTTGATGGTAATAGGAACAATTTATATTCATACATATACTCCTCAGGTTCCTTTTTATTTCCTTTTTATTGCTAGTTTTGACACCTACGTGTCTGTTTTTTCTGTTACTGGGCAGCTGGAGCCACCTGACCTGGCACTAACATAGGACCCCTCACAGCTGAGCTTAGTTATCCCTCTCTAAGCCATAGTTTAAGGACAAACTAAATATATTTTTTGTGGTAAAATATACATAATGTAAAATTAACCATTTTAGCCAATTTTAAGTCTGCAGTCCAGTGGCATTAAGTACATTGATGTTATTGTGAATGCACTTAACCATCACCAGCATCCATCTCCAGAACTTTTCATCCTCCCAAATTGAAACTCTGGACTCATTTAACAATAACTCTCCATTCTCCCTTCTCCCCCAGGTCCCTGGTAGCCACCAATTTTTCTGTCTCCATGAATTTGACTACTAGGTACCTCATATAAGTGGAATCATATAATAATTTGTCCTTTTGTGTTTGGCTTATTTCGCTTAGCATGTCTTCAAGGTTTATTCATGTTGTGTTGTAACATATATCAGAATTTCTTTCCTTTTCAGGCTGAATCATATCCCATCATATGTATGTATGTACCACATTTTTGTTATCCATTCGTTCATTGTCAGTGTACATTTGAGTTGTTTTCCACCTTTTGGCTATTGTGAATAATGGTACTGTGAATATTAGTGTACAACTGTCTTCTAATTCCAGCTTTCATTTTTTTCTGAGTATATGCTCAGAAGTGGAACTGATAGATCATATGGTAATTCTGTGTTTGTTATTTTGAGGAACCATACTGTTTTCCATAGTGACTGTACCATTTTGCATTCTCACTAGCTATGCATGAAAGTTTCCAGTTTTCCCCATATCCTTGCCAACCCTTGTTACTTTATTGTTATTGTTTTTTGTTTTAAATCAGAGCCATCCTAATGGGTATGAAGTGGTATCTCACGGTTTTGATTTGCATTTCCCTAATTAGGGAGGTTGAGTATCTTTTCATGTGCTTATTGGCTACTTGTGTATCTTCCTTAGAGAAATGTTTATTCCTTTGCTCATTTATAAACCAAGTTTCTTTGTTGTTGAGCTGTAGGAGTTCTTTATAAAATCCTGTATCGATATTTGATTATATGTATTTTTAAGGCAATATAAATATATACTTGTTTTGAAGGGACCATTTCAGTTTCACAGTATTCATTAGATTAGATACCATTCAGTAATCCAGCCTTGAAAGAGTAGTAGTGGACTTACTTAGTACTGGACACTATTACAGTGCTTTACATATATGAACCTTTTTGATTAGAAGTACATTTATCTGTGTTTTCCATTGAAGTAACTGAGGCACACAGAGTTGGAGTAAATTTCTTGCTCTAGGTCATGCCACTAGTTTGCAATAAAGCCAGGATTTCAGTTTAAGCAACCTAGTTCCTGAGTCCATGCACTTAGCCTGTATGAGAAACTGTGTGTGTGCTCTCATCAAGTGACACTTTTCAGGTCTTGAACACTGCTTTCCCTCTGTCAAAGATTTATCTTACTTTTTCCAGTGGCCAAACTAGAAGGCAGACAAAATTATCAGGGAACTGTGACTGAAATTCATAGAGGCATGTGTGCCATTTTAAAGGCGGTTCATAAGATGAAGTGAGGCATCTGAAGGAGTTATTAGTAACAACTGAATAAACACTTGGAACCTCTTTAAAGTTTCGTTGTATTTCTCTTTGTGGCAAACCCTTAGGTTTGATGTGATTCTTTGTTTGAGTCAGGCATGTATTTTCTAAAATGGTTTCCCTAGTGAAATTTGCTTGCTGAGACATTTTTTTTTTCTGTAAATTCTTTACTTATTTGCCTTTCTCTGTTTTTATTTTAAGCCGCTTATATTCTAGAGTTGGTGCTTGAGTGGCTATCAGTTGATGTGTAGAGAATGCAATTTTATCTTGTATCTTGTAGTTTAAGCCAAACTTAATTGGTAAGACAAAACAAAACTTCTTTGTCAAATTATATAATGCATTTTAAAGCAAAATGCAATTTTTGCCACTGCCCAGTATCACTAGTAATCACGTGTAGGGTGTGTGTGTTTTATGTATACACTGGGGAAGGGGAGATGAGAAATGTAGATCTCTTTTCTCTTTCAATATTGATGTTACTAACTGGGTGACTTTTTGTGTGAGTATATAGGCATAACTGGGAGGTACTGTGTTAACTAGCAATTTATTCCTCATTGTACACATGGATTTAAAATGTTTTTGTTACTACAAATGTTGCTTTATTGGACATCTTTGTATCCATGTTTTGGCACAGTAACAGATTATCTACCTGTATAATAAATTTCCAGAATTGACATGGTTAGGTCAAAGGAATGCACATCTTGAATTATAATACACATTGGCAAAATGTTAAAAGGGTGCACAAATTTAAACTCTTGACAGTGTGTGCAAGTTCGTCTCCACTTGCACACTGACACTGGGTATTATCAAACTTTAAATCTGTAGCAAGAAATTCTTCAGTAAATTGTCTTAATAACATAAAAATTAGGCCAGGAAGCTGGCCAGAATCTCTTACATGTCACCTCTGATGAATGTTTTTTGGATAGGCTTGTCACCACTAGGTTCTGTAGCAAGCAGAGATAGGCCAGCATCTTGATTAAGAGATGAGTGCTTCTGTAGGTGTCACTTCTTTGTTCTGATATTTCAGCTTGCAGAAAAGTTGCACAAATATTAGAAGGAAGTTCCCCCAGATACCTCAGTGTTAACATTTTACCACATTTACCTTGTCCTTGTGTATATCTGTACATACACATATGCATACACATACCCACACGCATGCAAACTGTTTTCCCCGCTTAAACCGTTTGAAGGTAAGTAGACGTTATACCCCATTCTTCTTAAATACCACAGTGTGTGGTTCTAAAAGTAAGGATGTTCTCTTCCATAACCACTGTACAATTATCAAAATCTGGAAATTAAAATTGCTAAAATCCTATTATGTAATTTACAGATTTTGTGCAGATTTTGCCAGTTGTCAGTGTAATGTCTTTTTTTTTTTGAGACGGAGTCTCGCTCTGTTGCCCAGGCTGGAGTGCAGTGGTGTGATCTCCACTCACTGCAAGCTCCGCCTCCTGGGTTCCCGCCATTCTCCTGCCTCAGCCTCCCATGTAGCTGGGACTACAGGCGCCCGCCACCTTGCCTGGCTAATTTTTTGTATTTTTAGTAGAGACGGGGTTTCACCATGTTAGCCAGGATGGTCTCGATCTCCTAACCTCGTGATCCACCCGTCTCGGCCTCCCAAAGTGCTGGGATTACAGGCGTGAGCCACCGCGCCCGGCCAGTGTAATGTCTTTTATAGCAAAAGTAAATTCTGGACTGTAGGTCCCTTTCAGTTGCTGTGTGTCCTTAGTCTCCTTTAATCTGGGCCTCAGTTTTTTGTTTCATTTTGTCAGCTGTTCCACAATTGGGATTTGTTCCTCAATTTGGCTTTGTTCCTTACATTTAGATTCTGGTTCTGTGGTTTTGGCAGTAATAGAGTATCAGAGAAGTGACGGTGTCTTCTCTTAATGTACCGTATCAGGAGGCATTTGATGTCAGTTTGCCTCATTCAGTCTTGATATATGAAATGTGGAGTAGTTTGCCCAGAGTCTGATTGCCCCTCTTTTTTTGAGGCCATAGATTTAAAAAATTTCTTTTTGAGGCCATACTTTTTCATTTAAGGCCTTCATATAAGATATTAATGGAGACCCGTATTCGCACAGCTTAGTTGTGGTGTCTGGATAGTGGGGCTTATGGCTGCTAGAGATTTAACCCAGGGGAATCCGTCTCCAGGTATGGATATTTTGAAAGACATGAACCAAACCTGGAAACAATATTGGAGGAACCTAAAAATCCAGATGCTGAGGGTGGCTGCAGTTGACACTGTCAATTACCCTCATTTAGGTCTTTTCATTCTTCCTGTTTCTTTACGTAAACTGCTGGCAGAATGTTATAAAGAGAAGTTCACTGGTGTTTGTTTTTTTTTTAATTGAAAAAGGTAGAATTAAAGGACTTTTAAAAATTAAGTAAAAGAGCCTGAGTGCGCTGGCTCAGGCCTGTAATCCCAGCACTTTGGGAGGCCGAGGCAGGTGGATCACTTGAGGTCAGGAGTTGAAGACCAGCCTGGCCAACATGGTGAAACCTTATCTCTACAAAGATACAAAAATTAGCTGGGCATAATGGTGGGTGCCTGTAATCCCAGGTACTCAGGAGTCTCAGGTGGGAGAATTGCTTGAACCCAGGAGGCGGACATTGCAGTGAGCCAAGATCGTGTCATTGCACTCCAGCCTGGGCAACAGAGCAAGACTCTCCATCTCAATAAAATAAATAAATAAAATAAAATAAGAAAATGGTGCTTTTCAGATGTTTCTATACAGCAAACTTAATGAGAAGAAAGTACATTTCTTCACCTGAAGTGGCCAGCTGCATGGCCTGTCTTTGAAATCTACCCCATAGGATGTGGGGTTTTTTTGTTTTGTTTTGTTTTGTTTTTTCTGCAACCAGGTCTCATTCTGTTGCCCAGGCTGGAGTACAGTGGTGGGATCATAGTTCACTGCAGCCTGGTACTCCTGGGCTCACGCAATCCTCCCACCTCAGCCTCGTAAGTAGCTGGGACCACAGGCAGGCAACACTGTATTAGTTTGTTTTCACACTGCTATAAAGAACTGCTTGAGACTGGATAATGTGTAAAGAAAAGAGGCTTAATTGCCTCAGTTCTGCATGGCTGAGGAGGCCTCAGGAAACTTACAAGCATGGCAGAAGGCAAAGGAGAGATAGGTACCTTCTTCACAAAGCGACAGGAAGAAGACCATGTGTGGAGGAGGAACAGTCAAACACATAAAATCATCAGATCTCATGAGAACCCACTCACTATCGTGAGAACAACTTGGGGGAAACTACCCCCATGATCACTTGCTACCAGATTCCTCCCTCGAAACATGAATATTTTTGTAGAGATGGGGTCTTTATTGCCCAAGGCTGGTCTTGAACTCTTGACTTAAGTGATACTCCTGACTTGGCTTCCCAAAGTGCTGAGATTATGGGTGTGAGCCACAGTGCCTAAGAGAGAAACATCCGTAGGATGTTTCTTCATAAAAATGTTTAGTAGATGAGATTGTCCAGGAGAACACATCTTGCTTTGATCACCTTTGTTACTGTGGCCGAGGACAACTGGTTATAGCTAGCCAGGTTTTGAGCAGCATTGCCATTAAATGTGGTTTTTAAGATAAGAGCAGTTTCAAAACTAGAAATTGAAGTAGGACAAAGGCTGACATAGTGTCTTATTCTTGTGTGACTTAAGCTACTTTCTGCACCTGTGGGTGGAGAATGAGTAAACTTTTAAAAGTAAAATTACATATTTATTTAAAAATGTATTTTCAAATATTAACCTCTTCAATCATATTCAGTAGGTACAATGTTTAAGTAGTTTCTGAATGTTTTGTTTTTATAAATTATATAGATGGACACCTATAATTGCCCCCCTACTCAAGGTGCTCAATACTATTTGGTGAATGAACAGATCTGGACACAAGGAGCAATAGTAGTCTTACTAATGAGCCTGTTATGTATTTTTTTTGTGTGTAAAACTAAACAGTTTCTTAGTATCATTTAACTTTTCATACTATTTGTTATCGCAGAATTTAGTAGTAATGTATATCACCTATTTGTTTTCTTCTTCTGGTTCATATTTGCCTTGGGGTTATGGATCAGGTGGCCTATTTTTTCTCCAATCAAATACTGCTTCATGGTTCAGAAATCCCAGTACTTTTGAGCTGCCTAAAATTTATATACTGTTTACAGCAGATTGGTGTAAAGTTTGGTTTAATTACGAGTTTGGATTGCTGATGATTTTTTAAAACTTCTCTCCAGCATATACCTCACCATGTTTCTTGTCTTAATTAATTTTAATCCCATTATTTTATCTCATTTTGTGTGTTACAGAGATTAATGAAATAGAGAAAAATAAGTAACTTCTAGTTTCACAACCCAAGGGCAAGTAGGGTGTCCCTGTGAGCTTGTTTTTTAAGCCAGCTATGTTTTTCAAATCAAAGTTCCAGTACTGTTACTAGACAGCATTCTAGATAGATTTTTGCTTTTTTTTTTGTAACACTGTAATTACTATATTTTTCTGTATTCAAAAAAGCCTTTTCTTTTTCTTTTTTCCTTTTCTTTGTGATATTTGAGTTGGTTTTCTTAGGTGAAGCATCTGTTAGCCAGAAAAGGTGTTAAGATGGTGTAGTTTTGATAACTTTTATCACATTTGTCCTCAATACATTTGTGGTCATATTCACCTATCTATTAAGGAAGTATGTAGAAGCAAATGTATGTGGTTTGGGAGAAAACAATACCTCCTCCGTGAACAAAACAGAAGTATATATATATTATTGTGTATGCAGGATTTTTACTTACTTCAAAATTTGAATGGATTGGAGGATATGTGGGAACCTCAATACTGTTTACAGGTAGGAAGCATTATGTTTAATGATAGATTGCAACTTAAAAAAAAAAAGTCTCATACTTCCAGGTGTATGAAATCAGATTAACCTACAGCAACTGGCATTTTCCCCAGAAGTTCTTCCTTTGAATATAAAATCATTGTTTTCTTAGAGGAGGAAAGCTACTGAAATTAAAGTAAAATGAATTTCCTAATTTTAAATTTTACTTATGACATATATATGGTGAAGAATGTAAATTTTCTTGAGCCATAGTGTTATATGAGCCTTACTGGGTGGTGACGGTAAGCAAATGTTTTCTTTGTTGCCACTATCAGTCTGAGGGAAAAGTATACAGAACATAAAGCAAGAAGGAAAGGGCATGTTACAAATCAACTATATCCTGGCTCATTTTTGCTTTGTTTTTTGTTGTTGTTGTTGTTAAAGCCCAGAATCATAACTTTTTTCCTTTAAATGTGTGCCAGGATTATTACATTTAATTAAAACTAGATTTTACGTAGTATGCAGAAAATTTGAGAATCCTACTCATGCAAATGAGATATTGACAATCTATACTTAGCAAAAAGATAAACTGGATAGTAGCAATGATTCTTTGTTACAATGAGTAACTCATTATTTGGTGAAGTTAAAAGGGCCTCTAGATGCATAAGGATTGATTTTTTCCCCCATTGTTAAATACACCATATGCCTGTTATCAAAAATGTTTTACATAATAATTGTCTAAATATGGTTGGTCCAACTTATTTCTGGTTTGATTCTCGACACAGATCATGTCAGTAGGCACCTTATTTTTAAAAGAGTGCAAATAAAGATAAAAATGTGTACCTCCTTTCCCAGTGTCCCTATTGCAAGATGAGAGACAGTATAATCAGTTATTGATTTGTAATTCATTAAATTACAATCAATCCGTGAGTAGTTGATAGCTGACTGCTGTCATTCTGCTGAGAAGTGATTATTTTGGTTGCATAAAATAAATATTACATTGTGAATTTTGTTTAATCAAATTAGTAGTGGAAGTGGACTTTGGTAAGTGCAGGATGTATGTAGTACCTTAGTATAACTTGACAGTTTTTAATGTGTATCCCTATGGAGATTTATTAAATAATTAGAATTTAGTTTGATTGTGAACTCAGAATTATGCGTTGTCTTTTTTTGTTTTATTTTGTTTTGTTTGAGATAGGGTCTCAATCCTGTTGCCCAGGCTGGAGTGCAGTGGCTCAATCAAAACTCATTGCAGCCTCCATTCGCAGGCTGAGGTGATTCTCTCACTTCAGCCTCCAATTAGCTGGGACTACGGACCCCAGCTGCTACACCCGGCTATTTTTTGTATTTCTAGAAGAGACAGGGTTTTGCTATGTTATCCAGGCTGGTCTTGAACTCCTGCACTGAAGCAATCCACCCACCTTGGCCTTCCACAGTGTTAGGATTACAGGCGTGAGCTCTTGCGCCCTGCCAGAATTATGTGTTGTCAACCTGCCTCATTCCTTTTGAGTTTTTTCAAAAAACTCATTTTCTTATTATTTCCCTACTCCAGTATATACAGTAACCATTAGCTTTAATGAGATAAATAGGAATGTGATTGCATATGCATTAGAAAGATCAGGATTGCATGCAATTAATAGAAATGTTTTATTATATACAGAAGGAGCAATTTGATCTTAGTAACATTTATGAGATTTCTAGCCTTAGGATGACTCCTAGAAGGATGTATCATTTTGTGTAAAATGCTGTCCAGACTCAACAGGCAAATATATTGAGCTCTTTTGCATATATTTTCTGTGGGGCGGGAGTGTTATTGCATAGGCATGTTTTGTAATTGTCAACTTGATCTAATGGGCATTTCCAAAAAAGGACTTAGATATTTTAATTAATATTTACTTGTTAATCTAATACTGACAGAATTTCAGAGCATCAAGGAACAAAATTTACAGTTGAATTTTGAGTACGATGCATCTCTTACTAGTCATGTAATAAACCTGTGTTAGATCCTGTGTTACATACATCCAAAGAGGCACTGGCTGGTTACATATTTAGTATTTGTAGCTGGTATGATGGGTGGCAGCGTCATTAAAATGCTTTATCTCATTTGTTAACTGTGTGTCTCTAAAATTTTTACCATTTTAAGCCCTTAGGTAGAATTTGGTCATACCTCACTTTGCCTCTCTTTATAAAGTATAACACTGCATATTCACATATGTATAAATATCTATATCTAAAGAAGTATTTTAAAGAGTATCTTAAACTGTTTGGCTTTTGTAAACTATATATAACCTATTAATGCAGTTTTATTGTAATCATATGCTACAGTGGTACATTTAATCAGTGTAAAAAATTTTTTTGTAGAAAAAGATTCAGATTTTTGCATTTAATTCCTTAGCTGGAATTCGTGGGTTGATCAGTAGTTCAGTATTTTGAAATCTGTGTTCTTCAGCCACCTTGCTGGTGTTACCAGTAAAACATTGTGTTTTGTTTCTTTCTTTGTTTTTGAGATGGGGTCTTGATCTGTCACCCAGGCTAGAGTGGAGTGGTGTGATCTTGGCTCACTGCAGCCTCGACTTCCTTCACTTAAGTGATCCTCCCACCTCAGCCTCCTGAGTACTTGGGATTAGGGGCTCACGCCACCATGCTGGGCTAATTTTTGTACTTTTTGTGGAGACAGGGTTTCGCCATGTCTCAATTCCTGAACTCAAAACAGTCCACCCATTTTGGCTTCCCAAAGTGCTAGGATTACAGACATGAGCTACCATGCCTTGCCTTATTTCTTGATTTTAGAAATTGAGTGTCATGTGGGATAAAATCAAACAGAACTAATTATAAGTAACTCTTATTTCAAAAACTTGGGTTATTTGCCCATTTTTTTGTGCTATTTCAATTAAAGCCATTTTTCAATATTTCAGGTTTAATGAAAATATTAAAATATTCCAGTCACAGATACTTATTGCTTATGAATTATGAAGTCATAAACAGTATCTTAGGACAAATGAACAAAATGAACTAAATGGGATCCTATGACTTTTATCACCAAAGTTAATAATCTTGTGGAACTTTACAAATACAGTAGAGAAATCTTTAAGTCAAATAAGACTTAATACCCTGTAACTGTGTTTATGAACAAGTTACTTAACTATTTTTAACTGTAGTCTTGCTTCAAAATGAAAAACAACTTCTTGGTCTTTTTCAAGCGCTGTGCCTTTACTGTTTCTTTCAGAAGTTTACACTTCCTATTTCAGAGGAAATAACAGGTTGTCACATAGAAACCACAGTTTCTTCTTCATATACTTATTTATCTCTATTAAAATCGTATTTAGTTCCTTTAGTTATTTTGGCTTAACTGCTTATAGCTAAAAATGATAATAATTACTAGCTGTTATTGAGTATTTACTGTGTTTCAGGCACTATTCCCTCTCCTCTCCTCTCCTCTCCCCTCTCCTCTGCGCTCTCCTCTCTCCCCTCTCTGCTCTCCTCTCTCCCTTTTCCCCTCTCCCCTCTCCCCTCTCCCCACTTTCCTTTCCTCCCCCTTTTCCTTTCCTCTCCTCTTTCCTCTTCTTGATGGAGTCCCACTCTGTCTCTCATGCTAGAGTGCAGTGGCGCAAAGGCGCGATCTTGGCTCACTGCACCCATTGCTTCCCAGACTCAAGCGATTCTCCTGCCTCAGCCTCCCAGGTAGCTGGGTAATTTTTGTATTTTTAGTAGAGACAGGGTTTCACCATGTTGGCCAGGCTGGTCTCGAACTTCTGACCTCAGGTAATCCACCCACCTCGGCTTCCCAAAGTGCTGGGATTACAGGTGTGAGCCACTGCACCCAGCCTTTTGTGTTTTCTGTATATTAATTAATATGTTTAGTTCCCTCAACAACTCTTTCAGGTAAGCACAGTCACTATGTCCTTTTTACAGATGAGGAAACAGGTCTAGAAAAGTCAAGTAACTTCAGGGTTACACAGCAAGTAAATACTGAATCATGGATTTGAACCCAGCCAGTCTTACTCTAGTCTTTCTCTTAACTGTCACGTTGTACTCCAGTTCTAGCCTGAATTGTGCTTTCTTGCCTTTGCTCTTGTTTTTCTCTTTGCCCTCTCCCAACCAGTTGAAATGCTTCTATGTTAGGCCATTTTAAAAATAGGCAAATTAAGTAGTTAAAATCTAGGAAGTCTCATCTCTGCCTAATGCTTAATTACTTTGTGATATTGGGCTTGTTGCTTTTTACATATTTACAATGAAGCCTATGTATACCCAACAGAATTTTATTTTTATTTTTATTATTTTTTCTTTTTTTTTGAGACAGAGTCTTGCTGTGTCACCCAGGCTGGAGTGCAGGGGCGTAATCATGACTCACTGCAGCCTTGAACCCTTGGGCTCAGTCTCTTCTCCCACTTCAGCTTCCTGAGTAGCTGTGACTACAGGCATGCAGCACCACACCAGGCTAATAGAATTATTTTTTAATGATTACATAGGGTGTATAGCAAATGTATAGCATAGTGCCTGAGACATGATGAACTTTGTGAGGGTCGTTGGCTAGTTGTTTTATACTAGCCGGTAAGTCGTCTCTAAAAGATACTGTCCTCCCCATCTAATTAGTGTGTTACTTGTTCAGAGTGGGTTTGTAAGGCTGAGGGCATGTTGTTTGTGTTTAAGAATCATGTTTAAATGTGTGTTTTGCAATTTGGGGATACAAATGCTTACCAGAGGATTTCTGTCTTCATTGTTCTTCAGTGAGGTTGAAGTATAAGTCATAAAGGAGATTTTATGATGCCTGAAAAGCTTTCTGTAGAGTGTGTCATATGGCTTACTTAACTTTATTTTCTTTATTTTTTTTTTTCCAGGAAATTTGGTGAGCGGCCTCCACCTAAACGACTTACTAGGTAAGTATTATATTAGTCAGCTTTTCATACACACATTTATGAAAGTATAAATCCTATTGTTTTAGATATTATGTTAGGTACCCTTGAAGTCATTCAAATATTACTATCTAGAGCATAAACTTATTCTCATCCTTCCTTTCCCTCATCTCTCCTCCGTTCCCTCACCAAAAACAGGAATAAAAGGAATAGTTGAAAAGGGAAAATGAAACCTTTCTTAGAATTAGTCTTGAGTCTAATGTAGTGAATACAACATGGATGGCAGTGCAGATAGCTTTCTATATCTAGCTGTGGTTAGCCCATCACAATTTGTTGATTGCAAGTGAGATTTGAAAGTAAATGCTTTTAGGAAAGAGTTTTAAGGAAAACAATTTCTACCCATTTTAAGAAAACACAAGTTTTATCTATTTTTAATGAGTATAAGTAAGTTGTAGAATTTACGTTTTAGTTATGAATGTTAAAAGTATTAGTCTTGAATGATTTTTAAGATTTCCAGCAGCCAGAGTTGTAAAATAAAGAGACCTAGTTCTATAGCCATGTCCTAGAGTCAGTGCAAACCTTGCCTTATTAGCCGTTTATTTTTGGAGACTTTCAAGAAAGTTGTATGTTTATATGTCTGTCCTTTTTCTTCATAAACTCAACTGAGATCACACTCTTATCATTGTTCTACACCTTTTAACGCCACTTAACAGTACATCTTCTACCTTGATATTTCCCCTTAATGGCTCCATGGTTTTTCATTGTTTTCATACCACTTTTAATATTTCACATTGATGACCATTTAGGTTATTTCCAAATTATTGCTATTGTTTTAAAAAGCTGTTATGCTTAAAGAATGATGGGGACCTACAGAAGGATACAAAGGACAGTTCGAAGGGAAATCTGGGACGCTTTGATTATCAAGATAATTAATGAGAGTAATGGATTAAAACCCATGTAATAAAACAACAGCCTGAAAGTCTATACGGAGATAATTAATCTCAGGGTAAATATTATTTATTTATATAAGTAAAAATTATTTATAATCAGTAAACAGGGCAAAGAGGATAGCTTTTCCTTACAGACGCATGTTGCCTAATAAATGTAGAAGGAATGGTGGTGGCATTAGGAAATTAGGCTTTGACAACCTCAGTAGGCAAAAATCATCAGTGGATGCTTACGCTACTGGATTAATGTTTGATGACAAACACAGTATTTACAGAGTCTCAAAGTATACACTCACAACATATGTATTTAATGATAATAGGGAAAAGTAATAACATGATAGTGGAGAAACCTGTCAGACATCACCTTAATTATGTAAATTATTATCACCAGTAATGAACAGATAGGTATCATGTGCATCCCAAGAAAGACATATTATATTACTTTTTGGTATTTTTGCCAAAAATGCATAAGCTACATCCAAGAATAAGGAAACATCAGACAGAAACAAATTGAGGGACATTCTAGAAAATAAATTGTTACTTGCTTTTCCTAAATTTTAAGATTATAAAACACAAAACACTGCAAAACTCTTCTAGGTTAGAGGAGACCAAAGAGGCAAAGCTATATTTAAACAAATCCTGAACAGGAAAAAATTTTTTTCTTTTGCTGTAAAGCTGAAGTGGCCAAATGTTTTCTGTAATGGATCAGATAATAAACATGTTGTTTAGAGGGCCTCACTAAGTGTGTTAGGACTTCTCGACTCTGTCCTTGTGTCTCCAGATCAGCCATAGACAGTATCTAAAAGAATGACATATCTGTGTTCCAGTACAACTTTATTTTGTTTACAAAAACTGGTGACCCTCCTGATTTGACCTGAGGGCAGTAGTAGTTTCTCAGAATACCTACTTCACCCACCAGGGGACCCTCATAAAGGACTTCCGTGGGACAGCTGGCAAAATTTGAATAAAATCTGTAGATTAGGTATTAGTATTGAATCGGCGAAAATTGTATAAAAGAATGTCCTTGTTAGGAAATAAACGCTGAAATATTTTGGGTGAGGTAGTGCTATATCTGCAATTTGCTCTTAAATGATTTAAATAACATAATATGCAAATAAGGTGTAGAATGTTAACATTATGGAGGTCTGAGTGAAAGGAGACTAGGAATTCTTTGTACTACTTGTACTATTACAACATTTCTGTAATCTCAATATTATTTTTAAATTTAAATTTTTTTGGAAAAAGCATTACATTAATTCTAGGTTAAGTAAACTGGGAAAATATAGCTTGTCTCACAAGGCCATGTAAATATATTTTCAATTACTTGTTTTCATATATATATATTCCGTTGAGTCAGTTCTGGTGAGTGGAATTGCTGTATTCATATGTCTAGGCATTTTGAAATTTAAAATTTAACATTTTTGTTTCATTACCAGCAGCAGTTAGACTGCTAATGATATATTTTGATGAATAAGTTAATGTAAAATAACATTCTCTAAAAATAACAATCAGTACAATGATAATAAACCTCATAAGGAAATGTGCCTTTCTTTCCCCTAAATAGATGCAATAAGTCCCATTTAGTTTATCATTATTTTCCATTGTTTGCCCTTTAAGCAGTTCCCCCTCTTTGGAAAACTTGAGTAGCTTTTAAGACTTTTGCCTCTGGCCAAGATAGAGTAACATGGAGTAGAATTACTCTCTGGCTTGGAACAAAAACCTGGACAAAATATGTAAAACAACAGTTTTCCAGGTATTGAACATCAGGTATAGAAGGATGAGTGATTACTGAGAAACTGGGAGTCCACAGAGGGCAAGACAGCAGGGCTGCAAAGTGGAGAGGAATTAACTGTATAAATAGGTCCAGAGATCTATCACAGAGGTTTCCTTTTAGCCTTCAGCTACATACTGATCAGCATGCGTGTGTAAGGAAACTACTCCGTCGTGGGGATTGGGGAAAAACATCCCAAAAAATTAGAGGAAACAATTTCTAAAGTTCACTTAGGACTATGAATTGTGCCTGTTAACAGTAGCCAGAGTGGAAAATCTCGTAATTTATGGGGCATTCGCTAGACTGCTCAGAAGGGTTTTGTTTCAGTAGTGATACAAAATTGGGTCCAGGCATGATGCTCTGTTTTCACCTGGCAAACTTAAAGAAGGATTGAAAAGATCAAACTTAATTGTGTACCAGAACAAAGCTCAAGAATATAGAAATAGAAAAATATCCAGCACTAAGAAAGGCAAAATCAAAACATACCAGTCATACAAAGGAGCAAGAAAATATCCATAACAAGAAAAATCAGTGAATCAAAACCAACCCAGAAATGACATGCATGATAGAATTATTGGATAAGAACATTAAAACAATAATTGTTTTGTTTTTTTGTAGAGACAGGGTCTCACTATGTTGCCCAAACTCGTCTTGAACTCTTGGCTTCAAGCAATCCTTCTGCTTCCTTGACCTCCCAAAGTGCTGGGATTACAGGTGTGATTCACCGTGCCCAGCCTAAAATAGTTACTATATTTGTGTTCTATATGTCCAAGATGCCAAGATCAAGAGCTGGGAAAATTTTTCTTTGAAGGGTCAGATGGTGTATATTTTAGGTTTTGTTGCCCATATAACTTCTATCATACTACTAAGCAGCAGTAGACCATGTGTAAATAATTAGATTGTCTGTACAGTGAAGTATAGCTTTATTTGTAAAATGGGTGATGGGTAGGATTTGGCCTACAGGCTGTAATTAGTAGATACCTGAGCTAGAGGAGAGGTTAGAGACATAGATTACACACACACACACACACACACACGCACATGCACACGCACACACTCAAATCTCTAAAGATGAAAACTACAATATTTAAGGTGGAAAAATACACTTGGGATTAATTTCAGAATGGACAAAGAGTAGATTAGTAAACACGAAAACATAGAAATAGATACTGTCTAAAATGAAGCACACAAAGTAAAAGTCTGAAAAAAAGTGGTGAGCATTAGTGAGCCATGGTTTATTGTCAGGTGACCTAATATATATGTAGTTAGTCATTGTAGGGAGAGTATGATTAAAACAATATATGAAGAAACAATGACAAAAATGTTCTAACTGGAAAATTAGTGAAAATTGTAAAACCACAGATCTAAGCCGGGTGCTGTGGTTCACGCCTGTAATCCCAGCACTTTGGGAAGCTGAGGCGGGCAGATCTCTTGAGCTTAGGAGTTCAAGATCAGCATGGGCAACATGGCGAAACCATATCTGTACCAGAAAGTTAAAAAAAAAAAGTTAGCCAGGAGTTGTGGCACGTGCCTGTAGTCCCAGCTACTTGGGAGACTGAGGTGGGAGGATCACTTGAGCCCACGAGATGGAGGTTGCAGTGAGCTGAGATCACACCACTGCATTCCAGCCTGGGTGACAGAGTGAGACCCCATCTCAAAAAAAAAAAAAAATCAGTTAATCCTGAGTACAGAAACTACCCGGAAGTACTCTGTAATCAAATTGATTAAAGTCAGTGATAAAAAAACAACAGAAAACAAAAGACAAATTATGCACAAAGGAACAAAGAGAGGATGACAGCAGGTTTTTCATCTGAAACCTTGCTATGGATAAGACAGAGCAAGTGCTTTGAAATGCTCAAGGGGGACCTATACTTGTCAACTTAGAATTCTATATCCAGTAGATATATACTGTTTTAGGCATAGTAAAAATGGAAAGAATTTATTGCAAATAGGCCTTAGCTACAGTGTTAAAAGAAATTCTTCAAGCAGAAGGATGATCATACTAGAAAGAAATCCGATTCTGTACAAATTACCAATATCAAGAACAAAAAAGGTGACATCACTACAGAGTACAGATATTTGAAGGATAATAAGCAAATATAATAATTAACTTTTTGCCAATAATATTCAACTTTTGAAGAAATGCACAAATTTTTTGAAACTAGCAAACTACCAAAGCTTACTCAAGAAGAAACAGGTAACCTGAATCGTCCTATATTTAAAGAAATTGAACTTATAAACCTTCTGACAAAACTGCAGGCCCAGATGGCTTCACTGTTGAAATTCTACTGTATGTTTAAGAAAAAAATTATCTCAGTTCCATACATACCCTTTCAGAAAATTGGAGAGCAGGACATACTTATCAGTTCATTCTGTGAGCATAGCATTACCCTGTTGCAAAAAGTAGGCAAAACATTACAAGAAAATGAAATTACAGTCCAGTATTCCTTGTGAACATAGTTATAAAAAGTCTTCACAAATTTTCAAATGGAATCTAACAATATATTAAGGGGATGATTCATCTTGACCTACTGAGCTTTATCTCAGGAATGGAAAACAGTTCATGTAATTCAATATATTAATAGAACAAAAAAGGAAAATCATATGGTTATCTCAGGGGATTTAGAAAAAGCTTTTGACATCCATTCTTAATAGAAATTCTCAGCAAACTTGGAGTAAAAGAGAATTTCCTCATCATAGGGTGCCTATGAAAAAACTACATTTAACAACATGCTGTTTGGTGAAACACAGTGTTTTTCCTCCAACATCAGGAACAACACAGGGATGTCTCCTTTCACAGATTTCATTTAACATTGTATTTTGATGTACTATAAGGCCAGAAAAAGAAGTGAAAGACGTCTAGATGGGAAAGAAAGAAGTGAAACTGTCTTTATTTTTAGATGTCATGATCATCTATATAGAAAATTCTGCGGAATCTTGCTACTAGAACTAAAAAGTGAGTTTAGCAAGGTAGTAGGATACATGATTAACATACACAACTAAATTGTATTTCTGTATACTACTGCGCAATGGGAAACTGAAATTTGAAAGCAATACAATTTACACAGTAGTATAAAAATATATGTAATTCCATGGGAAAAGTCTGACAAAAGGTGCAAAAACTCTACACTGAAGACTACCAAACACCACTGAGAGAACTTGAAGTCCTAATTAAATGTTCTTCAGGTAGAAGACCTAATATATTGTTGAAATGAGCCAGGTACAATGGCTCATGCCTATAATCCCAGCACATTGAAAGGCCAAGGTGTGAGGATCACTTAAGACTAGGAGTTTAAAACCAGCTTGGGCAACAAAGTGAGACCTCGTCTCTACAAATAATAAAAAAATTAGCTGGGCATGGTGGCATGTGCCTGTGGTCCCAGCTACATTGGGAAGCTGAGGCAGGAGGATTGCCTGAGCCCAGGGGGTTAAGGCTGCAGTGATCCATGTTTGTGCCCCTGCACTCCAGCCTAGATGACAGAGCGAGACCCTGTCTCAAATAAATATATATGGTTAAAATGTCAGTTCTTCTCAAATTGATCCTATGGATTTAACACAATCACAGTCAAAATCTCAGCTGTTTTTTGTAACAGCTGACAAGCTGTTTCTAAAATTTATATAGAAATGCAAACAACCTTGAAAAAAAAGCAAAAAGAACTTACACTGCCTGGTTTCAAAACTTATTATAAAGCTATGGTAGTTTAAAGTATTGTATTGGCATAAAGATAGCTAAGTAGACCATTGTGTCAGATTAGTGGCCACAAATAGTTCTTCAGATATATGATCAGTTGCTTTCCAGTCAAGGTGCAAAGGCAATTTAGCTAGATTTTTTAAAATGATAGTCTTTCTAACAGTTGATTGTGGAACAATTGGATATCCATTGCTCCTTCAACCTGCCCCCCCACACACAAAGTAACTACAGTCTATACATAGTACCCTATTTAAAAAAATAGCTCAATGTAGACCTAAATGTAAAACTTTACACAGCTTTTAGAAGAAAACATGGGAGAAAATGTTGTTTATTAGGCAAACATTTCTTAGACACTAAAACACAATCTGTGGAAGAAATTGATAAATTTTACTTCATCAAAATAAAGAACAAAGATGAAAATGACTCTGAAAAGTAAATAATAAGGAAATAATCCATTTTTAAAGGATGGAAATGGTCTGAACAGATACTAATCCAAAGAATGTATGAGTATAACAAATACCCATTAAGGAGGTGCAAATTAAGACTACAGTGAGTGTGTTAGTCCCACTGGTTTGCTATAAAGTGTACCATTAACTGGGTGGCTCATAAACCACAAATGTATTTCTTATAATTCTGGAGGCTGGGAAGTCTAAGATTAAGACGCCAGTGTATTTGATGTCTGTTGGAAGATGCTTCCTGGTTGATAGATGGCTGTCATCTTTGTGTCCTCACAAGGGCACTGATCCTATTCTTGAAGGCTCCATCCTCATGACCTTATCACCTCCCAGATGCCCCACCTCCTACTACCATGGCATTTCTGATTAGATTTCAACATAGGAATCTTAGGGGACACATACACTTTCTAGCAGTTAGATACTATTAATACTATATATCTGTTACAATGTCTGAAATTTTAAAGGACTCATCATGGGAACAGCTAGTACTTTCATACATTGGCAGTGGGTATATAAAGTGGTATAATAATTTTGGAAAATAATTTATACTTTCTTAAAATGTTAAACCTCTACCATATGGCCTAGTTATTCTGTTCCTACATATTTAATCAAGGAAAATGAAAACACCTGAATACAAAGCCCTGAACACGAATGTTCATGTTAGCTTTAGTTGTAATAGTTACACAGACACAACCCCAATATCCAGCAACAGGTGAGTGGATCAACAAATTGTAGTGTATTCTACAGTGAATTTCTATTAAGCAGTAAAAAAGGAACTCGATACATGCAATAGCATAGATGGATCTTAAAATAATTATACTCAATTTTCTAAGTGTGTCAGGAAAAAAGAATATGTACTGCATGATTCCACTTACATAGAATTATAGAAAATGCAAACTGATCTGTAGTGACAAAAAGTTGATCAGTGGTTTCCTGGGGATAGGGGGAGGCAGGAGGAAAGATTACAGAAAGGCAGAAAGGAAACTCACAATTGTGAATACCTTTATTTTGATTTTGGTGATGGTATGTATACACATGCCAAAACTTGTCACATTGCACACTTTAAAATAAGCGCATTTTATTGTATTTCAATTAAATCTCAATAAAGCTGTTAAAAACTTAGAAGCTTTTATACTTGAAAAATATTCTAAAATATTCTGAAAGGGATTAGTGTACCTTCTTGGGAAAATTCAGGTAAGTTTTTTTTGTTTATTGTTTTGTTTTGTTTTGTTTGAGTTGGAGTCTTGCTCTGTCGCCGAGGCTAGAGTACAGGTGCCTGCCACCATGCCCAGCTAATTTTTAATTTTTAGTAAAGATGGGGTTTCACCGTGTTGGCCAGGCTGGTCTCGAACTCCTGACCTCAAGTGATCCGCCTGCCTTGGCTTCCCAAAGTGCTGGGATTACAGGTGTGAGCCACCACACCTGGCTTCAGATAAGTTTTATTTCTTTTTAAATCTCTGAAAGACAGCAAACTACAGATTTATATTGTTTATTATTTAAGCTAAAATAAGGCAAATTTAGCAAAAAGTTTGTATAACAGCAAATGGAAATGTAAAATCAGTGACCAAATCTATGATAAAATTTTATTTTGTTAAGCACAAACTTGGAAATCAGAAATTTTCCCTTTTGATAATATATTATAATTTTAGGTACCATCTGGCCTTTTGTTTTGTTTTGTTTTGAGAGACAAAGTCTGGCTTTATCACCCAGGCTGGAGCGCAGTGGTGTGATCTTGGCTCACTGCAACCTCTGTGTCCCGGGTTCAAGCCAGCCTCCCACCTCAGCCTCCTGAGTAGCTGGGACTACAGGTGCACATGACCATGCCTGGCTAATTGTATATTTTTTGTAGAGACAGAATTTCCCCATGTTGTCCAGGCTAGCCTTGAACTCTAAGCTCAAGTGATCCCCCTGCCTCGGCCTCCCAAAGTGCTGGGATTACAGGCAAGAGCCACCACGCCTTGCCCTGCGAATGCTTTTTAAAATGGTTTTTTCTCCATTTCTTCTTTAAATAATATTCAAGTTAGGAAAATTTTAGTATCTCTTATTTTATTTGATGAAAAATATTTTAACATTTTTTCTCTCCACTGGTGTGTAGAGAGTTCAAAATCGGGCAGATTTTATTCCTTTAAAAAAAATCTTTGAAATCTGTTATACACTATTCTTACTCCAAATTAAGCAATATTGAAAAAGCATCCTGTTGTGAAGGTCATCTTTTAGATAGTATCAACCAGAATTAAAAATAGGAGAACCAAGATGGTGACCTGCCTTTGATTGTCAACACCTCATACTGTTTTATGTTCTCAAATTCCTCTAGTCCCAAATTTTTCTGTACATGAGATGTAAAACCTTAAGTAGCAAAATGGCTTATTTGTACAATAACATTTTAAGCTAATAGAACACAGATGTGTTGATGACCCATTGCTGTCAATGTAATGGCCTATGCCTATTTGGGAGTGGGAGGCGGGGAGGGGAAAACCAAGAGCTGGTCAGAATTTGAAAGGATATGTCTCATAGCTGTGTGACAGGATTCGAAGCAATTTACCTACTTATCTACAAAAAACTGGAATTTTGGGACATTTTTACTTCTATCATAAAAAGAGAGGATTGAAGGGAGATTTGTAGGTGTTTCCCTAGGAACAGGACCTGTACTGTTGTTTGGCTTTGGTCACTGATAGATGTAGACACTTAGTATAGCAGCCTCAATGTTTTAGTGTATTACAAGGGCACCAGGAATTTTTTGACTATTGATAGTATCCCTAGATTGTCATTTTCAAAACTGGCCCTCAGGCAAACAGTAGTTCTCAGAAAGCTTCCTTGAGGGAAAAACAAGGAGATCTTAGTCAGGTCTAATAGCTTGGAAAACAAAGCCTACAAATATCCCTCTCTTGAAGATTTTGCTTACGGTTCTGAGTAGTCCTGCCATTAATTGGTTTCACTTTATTTTATCTGATTTCACTGAAGCATCTTTGATTGAGACCCGCCTCTTTGTAAACCATAACTATTGTGGAGCTCACTTTGAGAAGAAGTGTCTGAGACAGTGTAAAAGGCGAGACTGCCAGAATCTGACAAAAATAGGGCAGTTCTTCGAGGTTTTGTGGGGGTGCATATAAATCTGGATGCCTTTTGGCAGCATCCAGAAGTAGATGTGAGGAGTTGAGCTGAGCTTTCTGAACCGTCAGTTGTCCATAAGTCCAGTTTTGAGGAAGAATTTTATAAAAAATCTTGACTGAATGTCAGCCATGTAATATACTTAATTGATTTAATCAGAATTCTGTTTTGGAACTTTTCTTTAAAAACTTTACTTTTAAAAATTGTCTGCAGGGATCAACAAACATTTTCTGTAGCATCAAGTAGTATATATTTTAGGCTTTGAGGGCCACATACTGTCTCTGTTGCATATTATTAGTCTCTGTTTTCTAACTCTTTTTTGTTGTTGTTGTTTTTTGAGACAGAGTCTCGCTCTGTCGCCCAGGCTGGACTGCAGTGGCATGATCTCGGCTCATTGCAACCTCCACCTCCCAGGTTCAGGCGATTCTCATGCCTCAGCCTCCTGAGTAGCTGGAATTACAGGCGTGTGCTACCGCGCCCAGCTAATTTTTCGTGTTTTTAGTAGAGATGGGGTTTCACTGTGTTAGCCAGGATGGTCTCAATCTCCTGACCTCATGATCCGCCTGCCTCAGCCTCCCAAAATGCTGGGATTACAGGCGGGAGCCACCTCGCCCAGCCTGTCTTTCAGAATTCTGTGTGTTATATACTTCAACTACTTAGAAGTATTCAATTTATAGACACTAGGTTTTTTTGCAGTGCATCTTTACATTTTCTTCTTGGCTTTTTTTGTTTTAACAGACTTAGTAATTAAAAACTTCCCTTTGTATCCAAAATTTTAAAAATCCTGTAAAGAGACAAACTTTTCTGCCATAACCTTAGTTATTCCCACCACCACCCCTTTTCCTTAATAGCCAAGAAGCATGACTATGTTCGTTGTGCTTCCTTCCCTCCCTTTCATTTTGTAGCTTGCTTCAGTGGTATTGCCTCACCCCCAACTCACTGAGAAAATTGTAATTAAGCTGTTCCATTTATGAACTAATTGTCAAATTTGTGAAGAGTTTCTAATTTTTATCTTTCTTGACTGTTCTGTAATATTTAATACCATTGATTATGTTCCCTTAACTGAAGTTGTCTTTTACCTTTACGTGGGGACCAGGTTTTTCTCATTATTTGCAGACTCCCATTGCCTCCGTTGGCATAACTAGTAAAAGCAGATCCGTTGGTAACAGCAGCACATGAGCTTATCTTACTATTCATGGATGTTTCAATTTAACATTCTCTTTGTGGTTTCTTTCTTTCTTTCTTTCTTTCTTTCTTTCTTTCTTTCTTTCTTTCTTTCTTTCTTTCTTTCTTTCTTTCTCTCTCTCTCT
>NW_012107809.1:1092387-1100846 GCF_000951045.1 Mandrillus leucophaeus | reverse complement strand
TCTTTCTTTCTTTCTTTCTTTCTTTCTTTCTTTCTTTCTTTCTTTCTTTCTTTCTTTTTCTTTTCTTTCTTTTTTGCTGTGTAAAAAAAGTTTGAATTTTATAAAGCAAACCACAGTAAAAAAATTGATGAAGGTAATCACAGATTAAACATGTTGAACCAGAATGGCATTTGCCATAATGTCATAAGTTAATGTTAGTAAAATTATTTTTGATAAAAATAAAATCTCCTTTTTTTTTTTGTTTTTGGTTTGAGACGGAGTCTCGCTGTGTTGCCTAGGTGGTGCAGTCTTGGCTCACTGCGATCTCCGCAAGCAATTCCCTGCCTCCTGAGTAGCTGAGACTACAGACATGTGCCACCATGCCTGGCTGATTTTTGTATTTTTTGTAGATATGTGGTTTCACTGTGTTGGCCAGGCTGGCCTCAAACTCCTGCGCTCAAGTGATTCACCCACCTCAGCCTCCCAAAGTGCTGCAATTACAGGTGTGATCCAGTTGGTTTTCACTTAGAATGAAAATTTTATGTGGAATCATTAAATGAAATTAGTAAACAATAGACTTCAAAATTTACATTATGTTTTAAAGTATTCAAAAAAGTTCAGTATAAAACATAATAATTATATGGTCAAGGATTCTTCAGCACCCATAATATGTTTTTCCAATAATAAATTTTTCAGTATTTTTTTATTAAAAAAAAAACCTGGATGATTGTGATATCTTACCACTGAAATTTTTTTGGGTTTATCCCAGTAGTTTTCAATCCATGTGACCATCTCACTCCATCCTCTTTCTTGACATTTGGCACCATCTGGAGACATTTTTGGTTGTCATAATTCAAGGAAGGGCGCTACTGGCACCTGCAGGGTAAAAGCTAGTGATGCTGCTCCATATTCCTACAATGCACAGCGCAGTCTCTCCACAGCAGAAAATGATTTTGCCCAGGATGTCAACAGGGCTGAAGTAGAAATCCTATTTATTGACACAGCCTTAGTCTATTTGGATGAAAAGCATATGGGCTATTATTTGACAGGCTTTACTATTTATTGTGCTTATTTAGAGTATACCATCTTTTTTTATGGCTCCTTAAGGTGCAGAAAGTCAATGATCAAGTTTTAATTGCCAGAGAACATAATTTTTAATGTTTAATATTCTGTTTAATAAAGCAAAATTTATTTTTACTGTTGAAAGAAGCTATTTGGCAAATTACTCTTACAGGACAACTATTGTTCATGATTACCTTGAGGCTCTAGTTACTTTTTCAGGAATTTGTATTCTAAATATGAAAGAAAAGACAAGGAAAACCAGAGCTGTCACCCTGCATTCATCATAAGCGTCGTGAGTTCTTAGAACTATGAACAGTTACATCCAGTAGTAGAAGCCAGCAAAATGCCCAGTGCCTAGAATACAGTGGGCTTTCAATAAATCTTCAGTGGGAAGATGGATAGTTGTGCAGTTTACCTGGTGTACTTACAAAATTTGTGTTTTGCACATTGGTTAAGATGCCTGATCATTCATTCCTAGGTCATTTTCAACTTGGCTCTCAAAGCCTCAGTGCAAGTCCCATTTTCCCTCCCTCTGCACTTTGTGTACTATTGAAGGTTGAAGTCTTCTTTCTAAGGAAATAATATTAATAATTAGAGGCTACTGACACTTGCTTTCTGTCAGTTTGTGGGACTAACTTACTTTAAAGTGTCCCCCCCACCCCCAATATGAGGTATTACTGTCTTTATCTTACAGGTGAAAAAACTCAGGCTTAGTGAGACAGACCCTTAGTAACAGACCCTGATCTATTTCCCACCAGAGCTATACCCCTAACCACTAATAGTGTAATTTTGTCCTCACAAGCTAGACTACCTAGATTTGAATCCTCGCTCTTCAGTATCATCTTGGGAAAGTGACTTAACCTCTACCCAGTTTCTGAAATGTACGTAACAGTGTGTTACCCTCAAGGTTGTTGGTTATGTTAATACATGCTTAGAAGAGTACTGGTAGAGTGATTTTTTAATTTTAGCTCATTTAATGATTATAATTAAAATCTTTGTAGAAAGCATTTGTGACTGCCTTGGATATTATCAAATACCAAGTTTGTGTCCTGATTTACCTGAGTTGTCATGAAAGGGATAGAAATGTAAAGTATGAATCTTGCCCTTATTTGGGAAGACAAGAAAAATAAGCATGAAACCTGACAAACACAATGCAGTTACTGCTAAGTAATGTAATAGAGACTACAAATGCAAATAGAATTTGGTATCCAGAAATACACTTAATGGCTTAAAATTATTCAAATATATAGTAGCCCTTGAAGTTTTGTGCTGAGAAATTTTGTGCCGGTTTTGTCAGGATATTGGCCTTCTCTTGGCTTTGTTTTTTTTTTTTTTTTTCTTTTTTTTTTGAGACAGAGTTTCACTCTCGTTGCCCAGGCTGGAGTGCAATGGTGCAATCGGCTCACTGCAACCTCTGCCTTCTGGGTTCAAATGATTCTCCTGCCTCAGCCTCCCTAGTAGCTGGGATTACAGGCATGTACCACCGTGTCTGGCTAATTTTGTATTTTTAGTAGAGACAGGGTGTCTCCATGTTGGTCAGGCTGGTCTCAAATTCCCAACCTCAGGTGATCTGCCTGCCTCAGCCTCCCAAATTGCTGGGATTACAGGCGTGAGCCACTGCACCCAACCTGCTTTTGTTTTCTTTTTCACCCTGAACTCTATGTTCAGTCACCTGACTTTGTTGCACCTCAAATCCCTCATCATTGTTACCCTCTCCAGGCTGCATCTCTAGTACCCAGCAGGTTTGAGAGTATGGTCTCCCTATTCCCTTCCTTGGAATGTTAGTGAGAATTGACACCATTCTTTTTGGATTCCAACATTAGCTGGTCCTTTGATACCAGTCTTCAGTTGTTTTATTTGTCCATAGTTAGCTTCCTTTTCCATACCCTGGAAGGTATTTCCAGTATTTACAGCTGTTTTTTTATCCATTAGACATCATGATGGCCTCTCATTTTACGAATAAAATAGAGACTTTCAGACTTAACTCCTGCTTATGTCCTTCGCCCAGCTGGCATCTGTTAGACTTCTTGCTGAAATTAAAGTGACCTTGACTTCTGCAACATCTCACCTTTGATTGCTCCCTTCTTTCGAGGTTGTGTCTTTCTACAGCACCTGAGGCTGGTTTCAGTTCTTCCTGTTATCAGTTCTCAGTTTCCTTTAATACATTTTCTTCTTGACTCTCCTGTCAATGTGTTTTTGTTCCGGGGGAGTACATTTACTTCCATGGTTTTGTTTGCCAATTACATACTAGTGAACCCCACCTTTTCAGCCCAGACTTCTCTCTTGAACTATGCATAGATACTTCCAACAACCTACTGAATACTTTCAACTCGGAGGTCCCAGGGGCGCTTCAGAGTTGACTTTTGTCAGCAGAACCTAATAATATATACCCACTTCTCCCAAAACAAAAAAAATAGTTATTTTTCCTGTTCCCTACTGTCTTCTGTTACCTTCTTCTTAGTGTGAGAGCCTTTTTATGTTTGTCTTGTCCCTCTGCTTTTGAATCCTTTCTCTAAAAATAACTAAAAAGTAAAATTAATTATGTATTTTTAAAAAACCTTAATAAGATCTCTCATTGCCTTTAGTTTAGATTGAAAATTCAGTTTCTACAGTATTGATTTTCTATAATGGGCTGGAGAGAAAATTGACTGGTGATCTTGTCCCAGTTCACAAAAGGGATGGATTTTTTTTTTTTTTTTTTCATTTTGAGTTTTTCTCTGGATCTTACTACATGCTACCACTTTTTTTATACTTAAAGGTTTAATCATAATGAATAACCATATAACAATACTTCCCCTAAAGGTACGTCAAATAATTTTCCAAGAGTTTTTTTTAAAAACTTTGATTTTAGGTTCAGGGTTACATGTGAAGGGTTGTTACATAGGTAAACTCGTGCCATGGGGGTTTGTTGATTATTTCATCACCCTGGTATTAAGCCCAGTACCCAATAGTTATTTTTTCTGCTCCTTTCCCTCCTCCCAAGCTCCACCCTCAAGTAGACTCCAGTGTCTGTCATTTCCTTCTTTGTCTTCATAAGTTCTCATCATTTAATTCCCACTTGTGAGAACATGTGATATTTGGTTTTCTGTTCCTGTGTTAGTTTGCTAAGGAATATTGCCCCCAGCTTCATTTATGTTCCCACAGAAGACATGATCTCATTCTTTTTTATGGCTGCATAATATTCCATGGTGTGTATGTACCACACTTTATCCAGTCTGTCACTGATGGGTGTTTATGCTGATTCCATGTCATTGCTATTGTGAATAGTGCTACAATGAACATTCGTGTGCATGTGACTTTATGGTAGAATGATTTATATTCCTCTGGGTATATATCCAGTAATGGGATTGCTGGGTGGAATGGTAGTTCTGTTTTTAGCTCTTTGAGGAATTGCCATACAACTTTCCACAACAGTTGAACTAAATTACACTACCACTAGCAGTGTATAAATGTTCTCTTTTCTCTGCAACCTCTCCAGCATCTGCTATTTTTTGGCTTTTTAATAATAGCCATTCTGACTGATATGAGATGGTTTCTCATTGTGATTTTGATTTGCATTTCTCCAGTGATCAGTGATATTGAGCTTTTTTTCATACGCTTGTTGACCACATGTATGTCTTCTTTTGGAAAGTGTTCATGTTCTTTGCCTACTTTTTAATGGTTTTTTTTTTTTTTTCCCTGTAAATTTGTTTGTTCCTTATAGATGCTGGATATTAGACCTTTATCAGATGCATAGTTTGCACGTGTTTCCTCCCCATTCTGTAGGTTGTCTGTTTACTCCATTGATAGTTTCTTTTGCTATGGAGAGACGTATTACTACTTTTATCATCACCTGTTACGGGGTAATATTTGAAATAGTGTAAACTTTTATACTTAGTATTTAAGTATACAAATGTCCAATTTTCAAAGCCTTTCATAGTTGACTCTGTCATTGTCAACCTTATTCACTGCCATGGCTCACCTTAGAATCTTGCAAATTTGTTTGAATTCCCGACTGCCACTATTCACTATAAGAACTTGGGCATGACAATCAAAATGGTGTTAGCAGTATATCAGTACTTAACTTTTTGCATTATGAGGATTAAATAAAATAATGGAGTTAAAGTGCTTAGTTCAAGGCCTGGCACATAGGAAACATTCAAGAAACATTAGCTGCTCTTGTTTTACTGTTGTGACTGCCTTACTCCTTAGCCTGAATGTGCAGTTATCGATGCCTTTGTTCACACTATTTTCAGGCCCTGGAGCACTTTATGCTTTCCTCCTCCCACTTCCTGTGTCTACTTCTCTCTCAGGATTAGGGCTTCTAAAAACTTTTCCCAGCATGTAGTCCTTTACCATCCACCCTTGTCTTTACATAGGCATTCCCTTATTGGTGCTTTTTGTACATATTTCTACTTGGATTATTGCATTTCATTACAATTTGGACTTTGAGTTCCTTTTCAGTGGTAGGGATTAGTTCTCAGTCTATTTATATCCTGGTATTACTGCCCTGCCTTGGAGCTAACAGGTTTTTTCAGTTGGTAAAAATAAATGCTGTTATCTAGGTTATCTCATTTAATCCCCTCAGCCACCCCGTGGTAGGGAGGTGTTATTATCTTCCGTTTCCAGTTAGGGAATCAGGCTGGTTGAGGTTAAATGATTTGCCCCAGGCTACTTAGTATGTAAGTGCTGTAAACCTAGAAATCCTAATATTTAATAACTTATTGCTATTGTATAGCTACCCTCTTATACCTGATATTTGTCTTTATAGTATGAGTAGAATAACATTTAAGTTTGGGCTGTGTAAGACATCTCAAGAATTGGGATTCTGCTTATTCAGAATCGTTATAGTTTCATCTGTGTAGAACTTGCTTTCTTTTTACTATATAATATTGCTTAGCAAAACAATTGAGTATGTAAATACATTTAAGATACTGAACTTTGTATCGACCATTTGCTCAATAAATATGTAGAGTTGTTTTTACTTGAAAGAATTAACATTATATTTTTTTCAAAATTCAGATTTTCATTGATTTCAATTAGCCTTTATTAAATTTTATTTATTTAATATCCTTGAGATAATTATGTATTCGTATGTGAACGATAGGCCTTTCTTGGTCCCTATAGAATTGTCATTTTAGGATCATGTAATAACAAATTTGGATGACCTAAGGATTTGTTACAGCTTTTGTATTCAGTGAAAAACGTTGCTTCTGATAGCTGGGGTAGGGAAACTGAGGAGGGGAACTACATTATTAAACTACAAAATTACTGCGTTTTATTAACTTTATAATATTTTAAAGCCACATTAGCAGTGTATATGTTGATTCTAGTTATTCTGGAAGGTGTAATTGTGGTTTGCGTTACATCATAAATTCTAAAGAATGCAAGACAGTTTCTTATTTTTAAAGAACAAGGAATAGAATTGAAAATGAGCAGTGTTTAGTATCATTGTATAATCTTCCAGTTTAATTTATGGATTTACTTTGCTTTATTGTTTTTGTTTTTAAGGTTTGCTTATTTAAAAAATATTTATAAGCATTCCTCTCATTACAGAGCATAGTAATGAAGGAAGATTTCATCATGAATTTCACCTCTGTAACAGTAATATTTATATTTGATTTTAGGGAAGCTATGCGAAATTATTTAAAAGAGCGAGGGGATCAAACAGTACTTATTCTTCATGCAAAAGTTGCACAGAAGTCATATGGAAATGAAAAAAGGTAAGATTATTGTTTTTCTGGTGGATAGTTAATTGTAGTTACCACATGAATTTGCCAATTATATATTAATATATGTGTCAGAGGATGGTTTCTATTACTGGGTTCATTTGCTAGTACAAAATAAAAAATAGGGGATTTGTCTCCTCAAGGGGAGAAACAAAGTGAATTGTAGTATACTGTTAGGAATAGATAATTGGTGCCATGAAGAAAAGTCAGCATGGAGACAGAGGACCTCTCAGCAAGGCAATCTTTACTTTCTGCAGAAAAGGTGCCCCTTGCAGATGGAATAATGGAGAGAGCACACTTAACAAAGGAAAAGCAGACATATTTGTCCCTTATGCATTTGGGTCATCCTTACCTCTGTGTCCTGCATCCATTGGCTGGAGCTGGACCTCACAGTCTTAAATTGATACCCGATTTGCTAATAATATAAAACTTTCCTAAATAGGTAAGTACAAGCAAGAACAAAGAAGAGAGGAAGTTGCTTACAAAAGGTTTAAGAAAGCAATAATATTTCCGAATAAGGAAGAGGCATAAAGCTATGAGCTAAGACTTGTCTGGGCCTGCCCAGACATGCCTAAGTAAACCAAAGCGACTAATTGGGGTAAAGTGTAAGAACTAATAGTTGATAGGAGGCTTTAGAGTAAGAAGCTATTATTTCTAGTGTCTATTATTTTATTTTTAAACCAAGACGAGCTTTGAAGAGGAACTTTTCTACTTTCTACACATACTCAAGCCAGAAGGAGAATTTAATAAAGGTCATCTTGTTAATAAATCCCTGATCTTACAAAATCAAATAATCCACAATTTTTCTTTTGGGCTACATAATATTTCCCAAATACTTATGTGATACATTAGGTCATTCACAGCGAAGCTTTCTCTTTGGTGGAAAATGTAGTTTTTTACACAAATGTGACCCCAAAAGTACCATTTTGAAAAGGAAAAGGCTAAACAAGCTCTTGATCCTAAAACTGTCTTGAGCTTAGGTTAATTGAGCTATGGAGTGATTATAAGGAAAATCCTGGCCCTCTCTCTTGATCCTATTCTTGTTTGGGTTGCTATTAAGAAGAAACAGCAAAACTGGGTTCATACTCTCGTACTGGTTGAATGTGGACTCAACAGAAATTACCTATAAAGTAGATTAACCAAAATTAAATTACAACAAGGTGATTTAAAAATATTTCTCGTGGTATTCTATAAATTTCAGCATTTTTTATGTTTAATTGGGGACTTTCATTGTTTCTTCACTTGGTTCCTGAAATTTTCTTGTGAATAGTTTCTTGAGTCTGTCTTTCAAACAGCATTTTTTGGTTAAGCATTTCATGGAAAAAGCCTGCTTATGGAGAAAGATCAAAGGTTTTTAATTGGCTAGAAAGGTACCCAACTGAAGAGAGAAGGAATGAAAACTAAGGTTTAGGGATTGTTGTGAAAGGAATGAGTAGAATTCTTAGAGATTGTGACATAAAGGAAACCTCAGCTTATGCTTAAGAGAAGGGAAATGTAATATGTATGTGATTAGATTAATTTACATGTTGAAAGAGAATTAGGAAGTCCCTTTTTAGGAAGTTCCTAGAAGCTGACTAGATCTGAGCTGAAAAGAAGGGTAAAGCTTTTTTTTTTTTTTTTTTTTTTTTTTTTACAGAGTCTCGCTCTGTCCCCCAGACTGGAGTGCAGTGCAAATGTTTTTGCTTACTGGGCTCAGGTGATCCTCCCACC
>NW_012107809.1:1078191-1092295 GCF_000951045.1 Mandrillus leucophaeus | reverse complement strand
AGAAGCTGACTAGATCTGAGCTGAAAAGAAGGGTTTTTTTTTTTTTTTTTTTTTTTTTTTTTTTGAGACAGGGTCTCACTCTGTTGCCCTGACTGGAGTGCAGTGGTATGATTTTTGCTTACTGGGCTCAGGTGATCCTCCCACCTCAGCCACCTGAGTAGCTGGGACTACAGGCACTCACCACCATGGCCGGCTAATTTTTGTATTTTTTATAGAGACAGGGTTTCACTATGCTGTCCAGGATGATCCCAAACTCCTGGGCTCAAGTGATCCGCCCTCCTCTGCCTCCCAAAGGATTAGAGGCATGAGACACCATGCTTGGCCAAGAAGGTAAAGCTATTTAATTGGTAGTTTTATCCTCAAAGATGAACAAGTGAAAACAGTATTTAAGATTCATACTGCCAGGTATTGTTATTCAGGCTTACTAAATTTATGATTATTTTATCTTACTTTACTAAAACAACTTAAACACTGATTTAGGGTTAAATATGGGAAGAAGTTGGTATCTGTAGTTTGGGACACAGCATACCAACTCAAATTTTTTTTCCCACGAAGTTGATACTAGAAATTCAGTATTTCTTTTTCATTAATGAAATTTAGTGTGTGTTTATAGCAAGTTTCTGCTTTTTAAGCAAAACAGAAAAAGTCAACACCCATCATTATGGAAGAAGAATCTAAAAGTGCTTTATAAATATTTTAAAGTTGTAATCCTCATAACAATTTTGTAAAGTAGTCATGTTATGATCCAAATTCTGTGGGCAAAGAATCTAAAAATCAGAGATTTTAAATGTGTCCAGGTTGACATTAGTTAGGAATCTGTGGAGCTAGGGTTGGAACTCTTGAGGGCCTAATTTTAAATATTTACCCTTTTTACTACCCTAATTGCCATACCATTCCATTTGCGTTTGCGTGTTGGTTATCTAGAGCAGGGACTAAGGAGGAAAAGATCCTCTGAGTACTTAAACTTTGTAAACTTAACTTTGCCTAAGACTAACTCTTTTACCATTACCTAGGTGAGACTGGGCTAGTTCTAAATGAATTGTGAATAGATGCATGTTTATCATATAGCTTCAAACTTGGGCAAGTTGCTTTTCTTTTCTCTGGATTTTTGAAGATGCATTTTAGTACAATTGAATTCACTTATTCTTTATTTCTGGTTGGCTATTTGGCTATTATGTGCCAGGTTTTATGCAAAAGGATCTTTACTAGGAGTTTTAAAAGTCACTATGTCATTTAATACCAGGATGTATAACTGAGGCCCAATGGAGATAACAAAAGGGGAAGAGCTATTTAGAAAATTATGTTAAAATCCAGATAAGGTTCCTGTTTGTTAGTTACTGTTAAAAAATATGGCTGGGTGCGGTGGCTCATGCCTGTAATCCCAGCACTTTGGAAGGCCAAGGTGAGAGGATCACCTGAGGTTAGGAGTTCGAGACCAGCCTGCCGACATGGTGAAACCCTGTCTCTATTAAAAATACAAAAATTAGCCAAGTGTAGTGGCAGGCGCCTGTAATCCTAGCTACTGTGGAGGCTGAGGCAGGAGAATCGCTTGAACCTAGGAGGCGGAGGTTGCACTGATCCGAGATAGTGCCACTGCACTCCAGCCTGGGCGGCAGAGTGAGACTCTGTCTCAAAACAAACAAACAAACAAAATGCATATAGAGCTGTAGTGGTTTATCGAGTTAAAACGGAAAATTTAGCCTTATCTTTTATTGTAGTAGCTTTTATATTTTTTCTTCTTTTTCTTCTTTTTTTTCTGAGATGGAGTCTCACCTTGTTGCCCAGACTGGAGTGCAATGGCACAATCTTGGCTCACTGCAACCTCTGCCTCCCAGGTTCAAACGATTCTCCTGCCTCAGCCTCCTGAGTAGCTGGGATTACAGGCACCCACCACCATGCACAGCTACTTTTTGTATTTTTGGTAGAGACAGGCTTTTACCATGTTGACCAGGCTGGTCTCGAACTCTTGACCTTGTGATCTGCCCGCCTCTGCCTCCCAAAGTACTGGGATTACAGGCGTGAGCCACCGCACCCGTCCTGTTTTCAATTTCTCTGTATTGTTTGGGCATGGCCTAGTTGGTCTAAAACCCAGTCAAAAGAAAGCTTGAACAATCTAAACTTTGAAGTCCTCTAAAAAATGAATAAAAATGATGAAAAGGCCAGAGTACTACTTTCCTATATTTTCACTGATTTGTATTGTTAAAAATTTCAAAGTAGACGTGCATTACTTTATAATAAACGGGAAACCCATTAAATGTACTTGATTTTTTAAAAAAACAGGTGTTAGTATTAAGGGATTGCTAATGCTAGTCTAGCCCTCTGGATGTCCAGCAAACTCCCCTGGATTCAGAAAAGAGTTCTGGGCTCTTAATTGGTGGTGGAGTGCATAGTGGGAAGAGGAAGATCTGCCTTCTTTCTTGCTGATCCAGGTTCAGGCCTTTTTGAAGAGTTGCAAAGGCACAAGGCGTGAGGTTACCTGGGGGCATGATCACAGTCCTCTTGGCTGTGTCTTTTTGGCATATAAAATAACTCCAGTGAGTGATGCTTAAAAATACTTGGTTAGGAAATTTTATCCCCAAATTTTAAATTGTTCTTGATGTTAAATATGGTGCCTAATAACTAATATTTATTTGCATGGCACATCTAGTACCCCATTTATATTAGTGATGAGTTTCTCATTAAGTAAGGTCTTAGGTTAAAAAATAAACTTTTTAAAAGATTATTTTATCTAGAGGAAATGTTAATATGTCAAATGACATATTCACATTGTTAATAACATGTGAATATGTCATTTGACATATTAACATTCGGCTTTCTTGAAGGCAGTAATTAAGCAGCAGTATGATGCTGTTGAAACAATTAACAGTAAAGCCATTTAGACTGATTCTGAAGTCATATTGAGATTTGTGTTAATTGGCCAATTGTGGTATGCAGAAAGTTCCTAAATACGGTCCTTGTGAACTGAATAATCATCAAAGGTTAGTAATGATTCTGCAAAGGTAGCAAGATAATGCAAATGTCATGAGTTTGGATTCTGTTTAACTGAATTTATATATTGGGACGGATAAAAAGCCTTCTTTGAATCTGTAAGGCAGTTTTCAGACATCATCTCAAGATTTGAGGAAATAGGTGTTGAAACAGTCTCTGAAAATAAAGACAACTATGACAGGAATAAAATTTTAAATGTGTGCATATCGCCACCAAGTGGCAGAGAAAGTATTGTTTGTCAGTTGATAGAGCTGCTGGGAAAGATGAGAAAATAGAGGCAACGTGTTTTATAGGGTATCTTTTTGTAGCAGCAGTTAAACTCTGTAAGCTAACCACTTACTGGTCAGACTTTTCACTGAGTGTTTGATACATATTGACCAACTGCCCAAATTTTTAAAAAATCATCAGTTTCACACACCTGGCCTAAAATACACCACCTAAGATATATTTTAGGCCAGGTGCAGTGGCTTGCGCCTGTAATCCCAATACTTTGAGAGACCAAGACAGGAGAATCCCTTGAGACCAGGAGTTCAAGACCAACCTGGGCAACATAGTGAAAGTCTGACTCTATCTTTAAAATTAAATAAATAAATAAGTAAATAAATAAAATAAAGATGTATTTGAGTTTTCTTCTGTTAATTTGGTGGCCTTTTATTTTTACCCCACTCCTTTTGGTTTCTTTTGCTTGTATTCTTGCCCTTTTTTTGTATATATATGCTGACATTTATTCAATCACTGTATTGTTACTGAAGTCTGGGCAACAACTTGATTTGTTTGCCGTATTTTAGGGGATGATGATATTGGGATGTTTAAGTTATGATTTTATCAGCAATATAGAAATAATTTCAATGTTTAGATTATTTTGGATTTGCTACTTTCTCCCATCATGGCTTTTTGAAATAATTTAGAGTTGATTTTTTTTTTTTTTTTTTTTTAAGACTCAGAGACTATTGAAAAGTCTTCATTTTTCTTATATTTATTACATGATTGGAAAGCACTTTCAAGATAGACCCTTGGTCATTGTTTTGAATAGAGAATTTTTTGTCAACCTGAATTTTACCGTTTCATGCATTTTGTCACAGTACTTTTGAGAAAACTAGCTCTACTCATTCTTTTATCATTTTAGCTCTCTTTATATTTTTCAGATGTGAAATTAAGAAGTACCACTTATGATAACTCATTGAGATTTGACTACTGTATTTGGCATACAGGTTGTGCATTCCCAATCCAAAAATTCGAAGTGCTCCAAAATCTGAAAACCCTGAGTGCCAACATGACCCTGTAAGAGTCTTCCTCTGTCATCTAGGCTGGAGTACAGTGGCACTATCTTGGCTCGCTGCAACCCCTACCTACTGGGTTCAAGCAATTCTCGTGCCTCAGCCTCCTGAGTAACTGGGACTACAGGCATGCACCACCATGCCTGGCTAATTTTTGTAATTTTAGTAGAGACAGTGTTTCGCCATGTTGGCCAGTCTGGTCTTGAACTCCTGGCCTCAAGTGATCCGCCCGCCTTGGCCTCCCGAAGTGCTGGAATTACAGGCGTGAGTCACTGCACCCAGCCTGGAGCATTTTAGATTTGGGGTGTTCAACCACTAAGAATAAATGCAAACAATCCAAGATCTGGAAAAAAAAATTGAAAACACTATTGGTCCCAAGCATTTTAGATAAGGAATACACAACCTGTACTAAAACACAGCTCTTTGAGTTTTATAGCTGATACACCAATTTACTAAGGAGTCCTAACATCAGTGTTCAATAGAAAACTAACAGGAGTTGTGTTTCCAAAACTGATGCCTTCTCAACCTCCTGAGAGTGTGCCAGCCTCGGTATTTGACTCTGTGCCATAGTAAGCATTGGGTAACTCCTAGCATTAGAAGCCAGAAAGCTCCCCTTTGTAGACTTGAACTGAACCCACTCCAAAACTAGCCCAGTTAATCCAGGCTTCCCTCCAAACTTAGAGTGACCTGGAACTGGGCCCACTACCTTGGCTGTGACCTTTATATCCTTGGCCTCAGTGTAAGTATACAGGCATGAAAACTGCTCTTTTCTATTGGATTAGATAAATGTGAGAGGACTACAGAGACTTCCCTCCTCACTCAGTTAAATCCTTAGGGCCTCCTTGGTCTACTTGTCCACTACCTCTGGCTTCGCTGCCTCTTAATCCCCCTCCTGCTGTCCACTCCAGCCACTCTGGTCTGTTGGTTATTTCCCCACTCTTGGTCACAGTCCTTCCTACCTCAGAGCCTTTGCACTGGCTCTTTCCTCTGTGGAAATGCTCTTGCCCCAGGTGTCCACATGGCTTTAAGTCATGACTCAAAGTCACCTTCTTAAGGAAACTTTTCCTGGCCACCTTGGGCTGTCCCCATTTCAAGTACCCCTTGCCTGCTTTATTTTTTTCTCCCCAGCTAACGGAGTACACCAGCTAACGGAGTACATGTGCATGTTATTTCACTCATTTATCTGTTTTTATTATCTCTCTCCTATTAAAGTGTAAGTTCCATGAGGACAGGAATTTTGTTTAATTTTTTTGGTTATTTTTACTGCTATATCCCCAGTATCTGTTACACACTCAGGATATAATAAATAATTTGGAGAATTGATGAATATTAAATAAACCCAGCTTACTTCTTGTAAGTCATATGTAAATTGCCTCTAAAGTAGTCTGGTTAGGGTTGAGCAAAAAGTAGGTTCTATTAATATATTTTGAGTCAATTCAGTAGATAATATTGTAGAGGCTGAGGGGGAAGCAAATAAGAAGTAGATATTACCACCTTCAAGAAGACCTAAGCACCAAATCCAGCCTACTGGTGTCTGCATGTGTGTGCATATATGCACATAAAGTTTTTTTTCTTTTAGTCTGCACGTTGTTGGCCTACAAAGTGTTAATAAGTGTAAATTAGTTGCCAAATTAAAAAAAAACTATTTCATACAAAATTTGATTTCAGGCATCTGTTGAACAATTGGAGGACGGGACCAACACTAGACCTGCATGCCCATAGTTCAGCCACGTGAGTGTGAGTGGATATATACACACCAGTGGCTAATTATCATTGCATTTAAGATCTGGGTTTTCTTATACTAGGATTAAGAAAAGTAAAAAATTTGGGGTACTAATAACAGTACAAAAAGTGAGAATGACAATGGAGGCTGTGTGTTTCAAGAAAGAAGAGAAGAAAACTACTTCTTTGGGAAACTAAAGGATATTCCTAATTTTTTTTAAACGACAGTCTCACTCTCACCCAGGCTGGAGTGCAGGTGCACTATGACAGCTCACCGCAGCCTTGAGCTCCCAGGCTCAGGTAGTCCTCCCACCTCAGCCACCAGAGTAGCTGGGACTATAGGTGCCTGCCACCATGCCCACTAATTTTTGTATTTTTTATAGACACGAGGTTTAGCCATGTTGCCCAGGCTGGTCTCAAACTCCTGGGCTCAAGCAATCCACCTGCCTCTGCCTCCCAAAGTGTTAAGATTACAGGCACCGTGCCCAGCCTGGATATTCCTGTTTATTGTATACATCATTCACCCATGTATATGACTTATGTGGCTACTATAGTTAATTTGAGTTTTCAGGCCCTCTAGAGAGATATGGCATAGATGTTTTAAAGTATGTACAAGTCAGCATTATAATTGAGCAAAGCTGAATTTACACCCTATATAAGGACTGAATTGATGGTCTGAACTGTGTAAAATATGAGCCTTGAGCTAGGCTTTGCAGTAGATAATATTTTTAATTGCTAAAGAAAAGATTATAAGAAAGTCATTCTCAGAAGAACTTGTGAGGGTGGTTTTTGACAACTAGCAAAACAAACCTATGGTATTCTGTGAGTTGAAAGAATATAGTGTATTGTTCTTTGAGCATGAAATATTTCTCAGATATCTACAGTGCACCAGGTGTTCCAAGTATATATAAAATTCAAAGATATGTAAAATACAACATTGCTCATAATCAGGAGATCCATTTACTTTTGACTCTTTTGCTTTTATTAATATTTTGGGTATTTCTGCTATGGACAATACTCTAATACAAATTTCCAGGTTAATTTATCCCATTAAGTTAATTTACCACATTAAGTTAAATGCAGTATCCATAACAATAATGTCACTCATTAATGATTGTGTCATTTTGAATAGGCCTTAATTAGTAATTACAGATTTTGTGGTGGTTTATCATGTTTTGTAATATGTTAGAGTGCACTGAATTTGCTGAACTCCAGTAGTTTAGAACTCTGAGCCATGTGAAAATACAAAGAGAAGTTCTGTACTCTAAAAAGTATTTAATCTAACTGTACGCGTAACTCCAGTATTTTACCTGAACAGATTTAGTTATTGTGGAAGTCTCGATTTCTGTCTTGTGGGCATGATTATTTGCATTACAAAAGGCTTCACCAAAATTTTTCTTTGGGAAATAGGTGCATTTCAATATGATTTTGTATTCATAATGTTCAAGAAAAGGAAATGCTTTCTTGAATCTAATTGATTTGAGCTTTTTGTTTTTTTCCCCCCATTATTCTTCAGGTTTTTTTGCCCTCCTCCTTGTGTGTATCTTATGGGCAGTGGATGGAAGAAAAAAAAAGAACAAATGGAACGCGATGGTTGTTCTGAACAAGAGTCTCAACCGTGTGCATTTATTGGGATAGGAAATAGTGACCAAGAAATGCAGCAGCTAAACTTGGAAGGAAAGGTAAATCAAGACTGCTAGTTCATCAGAAAGGGGCACCATGGTACCAGAATGTAGTTTTCATGTTCATTTTTGTGGTGGAGATTTTTTTCTTTAATAACTATTAGTAACAATTTCTGGAATATATAAACTAGGACCAAAAAGTATGCCTCTCAGATCACTTTGGTCTAGCCATTCATGAAGCTTATGCTGCTGACATTGGAAGATGGCATGCAGTAAGCTTCCCCAGCTTGCAAGCAGTTTTAGCAAATCAGATTTCTAGTGGAAGCCAGTAATAAATTTAGGAGGCTGATTGCTCATCTTCTGTTTGACAGAGGTTTGATACTCAAATCTCAACAAAAATACATTGTTCAGTAATGTTTTAATCTGCTGTTTTAATCTTAGTTTTATAGTAGACATGATGATATATACATTGTGGAAAGCATTTATCTGGGTTATAAAGATCATAAATGTTTACTTGACATCAGAGATACTATAGACAAGAACAGCCACAGTTGGTTATCCTCAAATTTTAGTGCGTAGCAGGGGTTCTTTAATTAATTTTCTAGAGAAAACAATTTATCAACTAGTTCTACTAATTGTATGAATTTAGAAAGCAGTCAATCTAGATCTTTTTTTTTTCTTCCCCTGGACGGGATTTTTACTCTGTCACCCAGGTTGAAATGCAGTGGCGCAATCTTGGCTGGCTGCAGCCTCCACCTCTCAAGTAGTAGAACCGTAGGTGTGCGTCACCATGTCCAGCTAACTTTTTTGTATTTTTTTGTAGAGACAGGGTTTCGCCATGTTAGCTAGGCTGGTCTTGAACTCCTGAGCTCAAGCAATCCACCCACTTCAGCCTCCCAAAGTGCTGGGATTATGGGTGTATGCCGCCGTGTCCAGCCAATCTATACTTTTAATATTGAAAGATAGTTTTTTATTCACTTGGGATTTACCTATGATTTTATTTTTGCTTGCTACTGTACTTTGGAAAATGGTTAGTTCTGATCTCAATTACTAAATGTCTTCTAAAATAGTGCATAAACAGCTGTCTCATTCGATGCATCTTTGTTGAATATTTTAGTGTTTGCTGTGTTGTAGTTGGCACTAGAGATATGGGTTGGGAGTAGTGTTGATGGAGATGAGCTAGGGGATATGTGCTCTCAAATTCAATTTTAGTGATTTTACAGATAGTACTACAGGTCTTAATATCAACCTCCTTCAAATTTAGCTATTTGTATGTCATTATATCTTTATAGTTTTTGTAAGTAAGGTTTGTTGACTATGTATTTTAGATTAGATTTGGGATACTTATTACAATAAAAGTTGTTTCATCTTAAACCAGTCAAACTGTTTCAAATTATGACCCCCGAGCTATAGTAACGAATATATTTAAGTGGTGCGTTAATCTAATAGATCTTAGTCTTGTCTCATCTGTTTTCTTGTTACCTAGGAAATCTCAGAGTTATATGCCTCCAGGCTTCACATGTAGACATTCAGTACTATGAATGAGTGGATCAGATAGGTAGTGAGAAGCCAGGGATTCTAGCTACCTGTGTATATATAACTGTTTAATCCTACTTCATAGCTCATTTTAACCAGTTCCAGCTTCCAGTAATTTTAAGTGAGGTAATACCAAATCAACCAACGAATAGTATCACTGCTTGTCTTTCGCAAGTATCACTTTGCAGCATTAGATTTGGTATTTCTTCTTCCTTTCAGGGAAATGTCTTTATTGCCTAAAGATCTTGTTTTCAAAGAGTATTTCTAGAGAGATGATTATATACCATTTTCTCTTCTAGAATTCCATTAGCTAATTTAACCTTTTAGAATAGCAAGGCAAATGTAATTTTAGTTTTATTTGCTTATTATCTATGAGTCAGTGACTTTTTCCTTTTTTTCTTTTTTTCTTTTTTTTTTTTGAAACGGAGTCTTGCTCTGCCACCCAGGCTGGAGTGCAGTGGCCGGATCTCAGCTCACTGCAAGCTCCGCCTCCCGGGTTTGCACCATTCTCCTGCCTCAGCCTCCCGAGTAGCTAGGACTACAGGCGCCTGCCACCTCGCCCGGCTAGTTTTTGTATTTTTTAGTAGAGACGGGGTTTCACCGTGTTAGCCAGGATGGTCTCGATCTCCTGACCTCGTGATCCGCCTGTCTCAGCCTCCCAAAGTGCTGGGATTACAGGCCTGATTCCTTTTTTTCTTAATGGAATTTGAGTAGTTTGTGGTCGGTGGCCTTATAGTTTTTTAAAAATAATAGTTCCCATAAAATTATCTTGGTTATGATTTTTGTGGATTCAAACTACTCATTGTAATTAGGGATATATTTCCTTTCTTTCCAAGGAGATATATGTATGTTTGTTTTTTTTGAACAAAATGCAGTTCTTTTAGTGTAGGTCTTACGATCCAACCTTCTTGGTTCTTTTTTTCCTTTCTTGTTTGCCAGTATGTGTTATTTATGCTGGATTTCAGTTATTTTCTCTTTCTGATATGGATCTTACCTTTTAATTTTAATACTCAAAATTAAGCGATCGCAACAGTTTTAAGCTTTCCCATTAGAATGTAATTACCTTCATTTAGATACACATTTCACTTTTGCTTCCCATGACTGTCTGCTTTAGTACATTGATACCCATTTTCACAGACCTCATCTTATGTTGCAGAAGAATTTCATTGTTAAGCTTAATTTGACCTTCATTGCTGTCATTTTTAAGAGTATGGCAGACCTGTGGGTGTAGAGGCTCACAGATGCCATCTCTGAGTGTGTTGGAGATCTTGGGTGCAAGGAGTGATGTGACTGCAAAGTACTGTTGTTTTTTTGTTGCTTTATCTTTCTTCATTTTGAGACAGGGTGCCGCCCTGTCGCCCAGGCTGGAGTGCGGTGGTGGGATCATGGCTCATTACAACCTCTGCCTCCGGGGCTCAAGCTACCCTCCCACCTCAGCCTCCTGAGTAGCTGGGACTACAGGCATGCACCACTATGCCTGGATAAGTTTTGTGTTTTTTGTAGAGATGGGTTTTACCATGTTGCTCAGACTGGTCTCAACCTTCTGGACTTAAGCACTCTGCCCACCTCAGCCTCCCAAAGTGCTGGGGTTACAGGCATGAGCCACCAGCCTGGCCTGTTTTTATTTTTCTTATTACTGTGATTAGCTTTATCTTATTTTTGTCTTCTACAGAGCAAAATCTCTCAAAGCTTTTACCGAACTTTTGATTTTTAAAAACTTAATTGAATGTATAATGTTCAAGATGGCACCTAAATTTTCTTATATAGCTTTGCTATGAGAAGTACAATAAATGATTGCAGTAGTTTTGTCTGCTACCAAAGCTGTCTGTGAGTAAAATTTTAAAAATAAAAACCTATAAGTCATTAACTGTTTCCTGAGTAGCATTTGTTCTGCTTTTTAAAAGGAAGATACAGAAGACATAGTTGAAAAAACTTGTTTAGCTTAATTTTAAAGTGGAATGTTGATCTTTAAAAAAATATAATTCAGATACTTTAGATATTTATACTGTGTTTCAGCATTATTTATCTTATCTGGAAAAGGACAGTAGTTTAGATCCCTCGCTGATTCACAGGGATCAAGAGAATAGGAAAGATTTTAGAATTGTCATATATAAGATAAGCAGTAGCATTTTGAAGTGTCTTTGCTGTTTGTCAAGTGCTGTATCTCTTAATCTTTTCAGTTATCAGAATTTAAATTCTAGTAAACTGACATAATGCCTTGAGCATTTTCTCTAGTACCTTTAAATTCAGTTCTTTTAGTGGTACATATGAATCGCCCTTTTGTGCAGTTAACCATTTTAAAAATAGTTCTTTAGAGTAATGCTTATATAATCTCTTTCTGGTTAAGACATTTTATAGTCATCCAGTTTGTCTTGCATTGTTTTCCTCAAACTTATAAGTGATTACTCTAGTGTTCAGCTATATAAAGAAAAACATTCTATGCACTGTTTTAAGAAGAACTACTGCTAAAATATTTTACATAATTTGTTGAATTGTGATGCCTTTTTTTTTTTGAAGACAGTCATTGATTTTTTTAACTGTAAAGATTATTTTAAAAGTTACTGCTGTAACATTGAGTGATAATTCCATGACACAGTTGTAGAGCTATGTAAAACAAGAAAATACTGTTTTTTAAAACGGTCTTTTAAAGAAGATACAATAGATGACAATGTTTGTGTTTTATAGACTTTATAAGGAAGATTTTGTACTTTTCAGAAACCAATTTCAGTAAGTTTTACAGTTGATAATTTTTGTAGTTGGTTTTATCAGCTATCCATTGGAATTGTTTTTCTTATTATTACTTAAACTATGGCCATCTGAATTGTAGGTACTACATAAACAAACAAGGTTTTGCTGCTATTAAAACTTTACTTTTCTTTCACAGAACTATTGCACAGCCAAAACATTGTACATATCTGATTCAGACAAGCGAAAGCACTTCATGTTGTCTGTAAAGATGTTCTATGGCAACAGTGATGACATTGGTGTGTTCCTCAGCAAGCGGATAAAAGTCATCTCCAAACCTTCCAAAAAGAAGCAGTCATTGAAAAATGCTGACTGTATGTATGCTTTTTTTATTTGTCCCCAATTTCTACCATGAATTAATAAGACAGACTCTTTGTTAAATTAAAAATGGCCTTTTCAATAGCCAATTAATTCTTTACTAATATTTTTGTGGCCCTGTTTATTGTCTCTCTTTTTTTAATCGTAAATCGACAGTATGTGGTCTGATGAAGCAGTTCTTAACCAGAGTTGGTTCCTTAGTGCTCCCAGGACATTTTGGGGAAATGGGAGGTTTTCTCCTTCTGTTGTTATGGTGACTGGAGGGGGTGATGTTGTTGGCTTTGGGTATCTTGAGCCTATGATGCTGAATTGAATGTCCTACAGTGTCCAAGGTAGTTCCAATTCCACAAAGAATTGATCTACCCACAGTGTCAAAAAGCACCCCTTTGAAAAACACTACTAATTAAATGGGCTTTTTGGCAGGCCTTCCTGAGAATCTAAACAGAATTTTTAATGTGGTTACTCTGGCAGAGACTGCTGTCTCATCAGCCTATTTTTAGACTACCAGAGAAGTATACTGTCTGTGTGAACTATAAATTTAACCTTCACACCCATTTTTCTTTTTTTAGCTTTTTATTATGGAGACTTTTTTTTTTTGAGACGGACTCTCACTCTGTCGCCCAGGCTGGAGTGCAGTGGCAGGATCTCAGCTCACTGCAACCTCCACCTCCCAGGTTCAACCAATCCTCCCTGCCTCAGCCTCCTGAGTAGCTGGGATTACAGGTGCCTACCATCATGCCCAACTGATTTTGTATTTTTTAGTAGAGATGAGGTTTCACCATGTTGGCCAGGCTGGTCTTGAACTCCTGACCTCAGGTGATCCACCCACCTCAGCCTCCCAAAGTGTTGGCATTATAGGCGTGAGCTACCACCCCTGGCTGAGACTTTCAAATTTATATAAAAGGGAGAAACCAGCTACCCAGCCTCAACAGGTTTTATCATTCTGTTTCATTATCTCCATCACCACCAACATCTCTTTGTCTTCTAATTGCTGAAGTATTTTAATGTAAATCTTACCGTATCCTTTCAACCAAAATTTCTGCAATAATGACTAATACATGCCTTTTTTTTTTTTTTGAAACATCGTTATACCTAACAGTTGACAGCAGCTCTTCAGTGTCATCTAATATCCTATTTCATGTACAGATTTATCAGATTGACCCAGAATGTCTTTTTATAGTTTTTTTGCTTTGTTTTGTTTTACAGTGGTTTGTTCAAACACGGGTTCAGACAAAGTCTACACATTTTAGTCTGTAATAGTTTCTTCTCACCCTGTCACACCTTTGTTTTCCTTCTGTGTCATTTATTTGTTGAAGAAACTGGATCATTTTTCTGTTGTGGAATTCCATATTCTGGGTTTGGCTGATTACATGTTTCTCTGTTTCTCTCATTTTCCATGAACTGGTGGTTAGACATAAAGACTTTCAGAACTAGTTGGTAAAATATACATTCATTTCCTTTGGAAGTCATAATATTTGATTATCCCCTTTTTTTTTCATGTTAGGATTGATTATAGTAGTTCAGCTGTCGTTAGTCTATTCTACCCATAAAGTTCCTCAGCAAACTTTAACCTAATGGTTTTAATAGCCATTGATGATGTTTAAATCCATTTCATTAAATGCAAAGAGGTAATATTCTAATTTTTTAAATTCATAACTTCTGCATTTGTTAGCTGGAGTTTTTTCTACAAAGAGGAACTTTGCCATATCAGCTATTTGCTTCAATTGTAGTATGTAATGAAAAGGTAGGATTAGTTGCTTGTTTCCTCATTTGCAGAACAATGATAACATTCCTTGAAAGAGACCAGTGGGGTTTTAGAGTTTTTGTTTTGTTTGCTTTCTTTTCATTTTGTTTTATTATGAGCTCATGGGTTTTTTTTTTTTTTTTTTTTTTTTT
>NW_012107809.1:1043630-1077841 GCF_000951045.1 Mandrillus leucophaeus | reverse complement strand
CCCCGCGCCACACACACACCAACTCTTGCGATTTATTTAAGTAAGTTGAGACATTTGGCCACTAGAGATTTCCACATACTGGATTTTGCTAATTTCATTTATTTGGTGTAGTTTAATGTATTTTCTGTAAATTGGCAGAGTCAAAAAGAAATAGAGCGTGGGCACTAGTTGGAAAGACAGATTTCATTCAGTACTATTGCAACAGGGGAAAATATAACCAAGTTCCATTTCAGAATACAACAAAGACAAGTGGGGATGAAGCAGAGTGAGAGGGTCAATGGATGGAAACTTACTAAAAGGAGACATCAAAGGTAGAAGGTTTCTTTCTGACCTAACTTAGGATTTGTGCTAAAGGCAGGCCAAGATGATCATAGATCCAGAGTGGGGGATAATTTAGGAGGATTCTTGCTACAGCTGAGCTAAACAGACTGATGACAGGGCTCAAGGACGAATACTAGTTGAATGCTCGGAGCAGCCTGCTTAAAAGTTTGGTCAAGGAGAGAATCTTTAGTCTAGAATCGTGATCAGATTTAAGTTTGTTGTCCTTTGTTTCTTGTTTTCTTGCTGGAAAGCAAGACCTACTTCAAAGGTGGTGGTGTGTTCTCCTGTACTAGGAGGTATATTATGTTTGTATTCAGGCTATTTGCATTTCAAATTACATGGTTTTATATAACTGCTTTAACTTTGTGTTTGTATTGAATATTAGTTTCTTGATGACAGAGAACATATTTCACTTTCAGAATATTTTTCTGCTTACATAGATTTATTTCCAAGAAATTTCATACGGTACTTTAAGGTATTTAGAAGAAAGTAGAATTTTCTAAAATCACAGTATGCAGAGGCATTTACCATCAACTCTGATAAACATCCTTCTAGTCCCTTTTCTATGCATGTATTCTGTGTAATTGGATGAAAACTCATATTAAAAATGTATACATTTGCCTAGTGGAACCACAGCGTACAGAGTATTTTATAGTCTGCTTTTCCATTCAGTGATATTCCAGGAAAATATTTTCTTACCAGTATATTTAGATACACATCCTTTAAATAAGTCATCATTTAAATTTCTACGGTCTAACATTCATTGTTTTAAAAGTAAGTTTTTCTGTAATAATCAGCACCACATTAAACATACTGTGTAGCTTTCACTTTAAAATTATTTTTATGGACATTTGATATCATTAGCTTGACATTATTAGTAACAGTTACCTTGACTTCTTTTTTTGGTGTCATCTATACTGTCTTGGAAAGTGAAAATATTTGTCAAACTGTTAAATGATAAGAAAGAATAATTATACACTGCCAAGCAGAATTTCCTCTTTTGCTCCCTCCCCACCTTTTGCTCCAATCACATAAATAAGAGCTCTTTTTTCTTTGCAGTATGCATTGCCTCAGGAACAAAGGTGGCTCTGTTTAATCGACTACGATCCCAGACAGTTAGTACCAGATACTTGCATGTAGAAGGAGGTAATTTTCATGCCAGTTCACAGCAGTGGGGAGCATTTTTTATTCATCTCTGTGAGTATAAAAATGTGCAATGAATGTTTTTAGTGTGAAATCGTTAAATTCTTTTGATGAGATATATGGATATATTAAGTTTTGTCATTTGCCTAATCATAAAATGAATTCAAAAAGGTAACAATTTGATTTCTTTTTCCACCTACTGTAGTGGATGATGATGAATCAGAAGGAGAAGAATTCACAGTCCGAGATGGCTACATCCATTATGGACAAACAGTCAAACTTGTGTGCTCGGTTACTGGCATGGCACTACCAAGATTGGTATGGCTCTACTTTTGCTTTAGTGATAATGTGAAGTAAAAATTAATTCTTTAAACAGGAAAGTCACAACATTCAAATGGAAAAACACACCTCAATTTTATGCTTTTTAATTTTAAAAGATGTGTTAGTAATCAGAGCTGTTTATAATTGACAGTTATACTGTACCTTATTTCAGAAATGCTTTAAGGTAATTAGCCAGTTTTTACAAGTACATTCTTAATGATTTTTTCTTAAATGATTTCCAATATATTTTGGTGGCAATTTCCTTTTTAGCTGTTTATCTGAAGATGTTCAGTAGAGGGCACTATAAATTACATTTGTTTTCTTTACTAATTCAGATAATGTATTCATTTTTTTGTGGTACCTGCCATATCCCAATGTAGGACCAAGTTTTCATAAAGAAGAAATTCTTATTTCTTTTAAAATATAAGCATAATTTTTGTTAGCTTACTGTCTCACAAGAAGATAGATTTATTAAAACTTAAATAAAATTGGTGTTTCTAACTTTGGGAGAGGGGCATAGGATTTAGGGCTTTTGTTCAATAGAAGACATTGAAACTCAGCCACGCATGGTGGCTCATACCTGCAATCCCAGCACTTCAACAGGTGAAGGCAGGAGAAGGAGAGGTGAGTAGCCCTGGCATCACTTGAGCTCAGGAGTTCGAGACTAGCCCTGGCAACATGGTCAGACCTTGTCTTTACCCTGCACCGCCCCCCCCACCCCAAAAAAAAAATTTAGCCAGGCGTGGTGGTGCACACCTGTAGTCTCAAGCGGAAGTGGGAGGATCACTTGAGCTTGGGAGGTCCTGGCTACAGTGAGCAGTGATCGTACCACTGGACTTTAGCCTGGGCAACAGAGTGAGATCCTATCTCAACAACCACTAAAAAGGAGATCTTAAACTGTAAAAACTGCTTTTGTTAGTTAAGTGAAAACAAAAGTGCTCTATAGTGCCACCCCCTCCCAATTTTCCCTCTCCTTTTCTGAAACAATACAATTTATTTATATTCAAGATGAAGGGGATTTATGAGTAAGTTTCATTCAAGGTCAAACTGAAGAGGTTGGGTGAGTAGAAGAACATTTAGTATTAATGTTCCTAAACATGCCTTCTATTTATCTTTTTGGTGCAATATTCCACTGGCTTTTATTTTCTGGGGCCATTTCAGCAGAGGCCGGGTTGATCTACAATTTTCTAAGCCAGTGATTCATTTCTGTGTTACTGTTTTTTTTTTGCCCTCTGTCATGATTGTACAAGGTGATTTTATTTCCCATGTCAATGCAATAAGCTAAAGACATGAAGTATAGTAATAGTAATCTGTAAAGCTTTGCAGTTGAGACAAATTGTAATAAAAAGGGTAACATTAGGGAATGAAGGGCATGAAAAACAGAGCAGGAGACAGAAGCAAGCACAAGATCTGAATCAGCATTTATTCATTTTTTTCTCTTCTCATTCATCTTCTCTGTTCCAAGGATGATGTTCGTTTGCTTTAGTGTTAAATGCTTGTACTGCAGAAGCACAATTTAGGAGGATGATTCTGATCCCCAATAATTTATAATACAAACCACTTAGAAGACAGACCCAAATTTAAAACAGTGTTTTCATTTATAGTTGTTTGTAAAGTACCAGTAGTCTGCCTTACTTGAAAGTCGTCATTAATTGAAGTTTTTACACTCAAAACTGTATGGCTTTATATTAAAATGTTGCAATAAAACATTAACTTACTAGAAAAAGTTGCAGTACCATTATTAAGATGCTGATAAATAAATCTTTCTAGGGGTTTCATGACTGAGGAATTCTGACATGCAAAGTCGAGTGCCTCTCCTCATGGAGTTTACATTTTGGTAGGGTGATAAGCCAAATACCCATGTAAAGGATTTATGTAGTGATGAGAAGACAAAACAAGATAATAAAAGGATAGAGAATTGGAAGAGCGCTTAGAGAGGTCAGGGAAGTCTTTTTGAAGGCGCAGTATTTGAAGAGACCAGAATGAAGTCAAAGAACTGCCAACTGAGGGAGGAGCATTTCAGGCAAACAGAACAAGTACAGAACTGAAGGCAGGGGATGTGTGATGACTAGTAAAGAAACCAATGGAGCTGGAGCGGAGGGAGGAGAGGTCAAGTGGCAAGAACTGAAGCTGTAAGATTAGTACTAGGCAAGATCTTGTAGGATCCCTCTCTGTATCTAGGGTTAGGACTTCATATTATCTCTCTTATGTTAGAAGGCCACTGGAGGGTTTTAAACATAACGGCCCATTTTTGTTTAGAAGCATACGTCTGGCTGCTGGATGAAGAAGAGAGCATAGTGATGTGGCCGTGGAAGCAGAGAGACAGGTGCTTGGATTGTTGTCGTAATTGAGGCAGGAGTCGATAGTATCTTAGACCCAGGATCATATAGTAAGGTGTTGAGGGGTGACAGATTTGTTTGAAAGTGGACCTGACGGAATTTGCTGGGAGATTGGATGGTTGGATATGAGAGAAAGCAAGGCATTAAGGATAACTCAAGGTTTTTGGATTGAGTGAATGTTGCCATTTATTGATCTAGATGAGTTGGGGAAGGATCAAGTTTAGGAGGAAATCAAAAAATCTATTTTTGATATGGTAAGCTTGAGATGCCTGTTAGACATCATAAGTGGAAATGTTGAATAGGTAGTTAAGTGTACATACAAGTTGAATGCAGGAGAGAAGATAAGTCTGGAGATAATTAATTTAGGAGTTGTCAACCTTTAAATTTTAAACAGTATAGATTATAAAGAGCAGAAAAGAGGGCTGAGAACTCGCCTCTGGGCATTCTAAAGGTCAGTTGGAGCAGGTGTGGTTCTGAAGGCAAAATGTGTTGAGAGTTTCTGAGAAAATGAACTAAAATGTGGACAGAAAAGTGTCATGAGATACATCTGTCTGGAAATCCTTGGTGGCTTTGAAAAGCAGTTGTAGTGGAGTCTTTGAGATAAAAGGGGAGAGATTATAGGAGATTAGACAGTGAGGAAGAGGCATTTGCAGAGAAACAGGTAGTGAGAGGGAGGGACAGGCATGTAGTCAGGGTTTTCTTTACTTTTGATTTTGAGATGAGCGATAGTTATGTTTGTATGTTGTTGGAAGTGATGGATAGAAGAGGAAACTAAGAGTAAAAGTTCTGTGTCCAGTCTTGCTCTTCATTATCATCATCTCCTTAGCCATTAATTCTAGGTGTCAAGTGTCATATAGGGTTTGATAGTATTATCTTTCAGATATTCATGTGTTTTGTGGACTAGTTGGATTATAAGATTTAGAGATCATTTGGACAGGCAGCCAGCCCTGGGATCAGGACATATTCTGGTCCTTCAGCTATTAAACTGGTAATTTTTAGCAATTTATCTGACCTTTCTAAGCCCATTTTGTAATCTATAAAATGAGTTTAATTTTGTTATGTTTTTAAATACATAAGTTTTGGATAATTGATACGAGATGTTTGCACTGACAGTAGCCTTCTAGAGATTTTTCCGTTTGATGTTGGAATATTTGTCATTTTATGCATATTATTGGAAAATATCATCAGAACTTGCTATTCAAAATATGGTCTGTAGGCCAGCAGTATTAACATCGCCTGGGATTTTGTTAGAAATGCAGAATATCAGGCCCCACAAGGGTCCTGCTAGATCAGAACCTGTGTTTTTCACAAGAACCCCAGCTCATTTCAGTGCGCATTAATGTTTGAAAAGTACTGACCTAGAAAACAAGTGCCTGCCTGCCTGATTTTTTTTTTTTTAGATGTTCAGGGAAGAGGGTAACAATTTCTATATTCTGACCTGCTTGCAATCTAAAAGTGTTTTTTATTCCTAGTCTTTTTGTTTGTGAGTGTTTTTATATACGTAGGCATATGACAAATAACTGATGTATTATTATACAGTATATAACTTCTATGTACTTTTGATGTTGTACACAAGGAAAATCCTTTCCATGTATTGATGACCTTTTATTTCTTAATTGTCAAACATAGATAATTAGGAAAGTTGATAAGCAGACCGCATTATTGGATGCAGATGATCCTGTGTCACAACTCCATAAATGTGCATTTTACCTTAAGGATACAGAAAGAATGTACTTGTGCCTTTCTCAAGAAAGAATAATTCAATTTCAGGTATGTTTTTAAATTACTGGTGAAATCTAAAATATACAAACTGTGAGGTTAGCATCTTGCAAAAATATGAAATTTTCATTTGCTGTTAATTATATACAAATACATGAAGCTATACACAGATAGGGATCTCAGGTATGAGCATCCTTAACACACAATCCTCAGACATGCAAGCAATCCTTCCTCAAGGAAGAACTCAAAATTATGAAAACGTTCTCAGAGAAAGAGTTAACATTTAGTTCTAGGGTTCTTAATTGAAGAACAAAGAGCCCCTCAGGATATCCAAAAATAGATTTTCAGTGCTCATTGAATCTTCTGAAATTGTGTGCAAACATTGTATAGACGAAGCATTTTTCTGGGTGAAGGCTCAAAATCTCATCAGATTTACATCGTGGTTTCCCAAGATAGTAACGATGACATGCTTTAAAAGCTAATGTTTTACATTTACTCAGAAGGCTTTCATGAGGTTATGACATGGGCAGATGATTTAATAAGATAGTCACAGTTTCATGTGAAACTCCTTTCCAGTGAGATGGCCATACACACACTGATGGGCATGCTGAGTCCCTGGTCTAGGTGTGTTAAGGAAGGGGTAGGTGCTTTGCCTTCCCATCTTGATTCCCTCCTATGGAACGTGCATAAGCTTCTAGCTGTTGCCTAAGCATGAGGACCCCCATTCTCTTTCTTAGGAGTTCCCGAAGAGTTTTAAACAGCCATTTACATCACAGATATTGATCTGCTATTAATGAAATTTGTACCTGCATTGGTGTACTCATGGTTGCTCTGAAAGTTATTATTATTTAATATGTCACTGAAATAGTTTGTATTATAAGAAAAACTGCTGTCTGTGGGGTTTCTGTATTAGTATTCTGTTTGTGTTTATGTAGGGATGGGCAAAGCACCATGCTTTAGAAAGTTTATAAGTTTTTACTGAATTCTCTTAACTCTTGTCTGAGTTAAGAGATGCAAACTGTATAAAACTGTATGCAAACTGTATAAAACTTAGTTTCTAAACTTCTTTCTTTATTAGGCCACTCCATGTCCAAAAGAACCAAATAAAGAGATGATAAATGATGGCGCTTCCTGGACAATCATTAGCACAGATAAGGCAGAGTATACATTTTACGAGGGAATGGGCCCTGTCCTTGCCCCAGTCACACCTGTGCCTGTCGTAGAGAGCCTTCAGGTGAGACTGCCTAGTCTAAGTTGGCCTTTAGCTCTTTGCAGCTACTCTCAGCTATGACTTGGTATCATTTCATTTCATGGGAGTTTTGATTTTTCTCCAATTGTGTGATTTGGGGATTTTTATATTCACCATTTGTTGATTTTTAAAAAAACAAAATTAGGAGGAGCGTACTTGCCAGAAAATTTAAATTTAAATAAACTTGTGTGTTATCTTGAAATGTTTTTAGCTAGCTTTGTAATAAAAAACATTTTAATTGCCCTTTTTTTTAAACAAATGGAAGTTGAATGAGAATCTAATTTGTGTACTTTAATGAAAAATGAAAAGTTTTCTCAGTGTTGTGATTTTCTATGAATTGCAGTTGAATGGCGGTGGGGACGTAGCAATGCTTGAACTTACAGGACAGAATTTCACTCCAAATTTACGAGTGTGGTTTGGGGATGTAGAAGCTGAAACTATGTACAGGTACTTGATAAAACTTTTTACATCATCCAGAGGTTGTGAGGGGTGTGGGTACAGGAGATTCTTTCCTGGCATTGATTGTAATGTATTAAACAACCTTGTCTTAAGTCTCATTTTTAACATGTACTTTGCTTTTTAAAGTGCTTTTAAGTGATTTATATTTCCTCCTCAGGTGTGGAGAGAGTATGCTCTGTGTCGTCCCAGACATTTCTGCATTCCGAGAAGGTTGGAGATGGGTCCGGCAACCAGTCCAGGTTCCAGTAACTTTGGTCCGAAATGATGGAATCATTTATTCCACCAGCCTTACCTTTACCTACACACCAGAACCAGGGCCGCGGCCACATTGCAGTGCAGCAGGAGCAATCCTTCGAGCCAATTCAAGCCAGGTGCCCCCTAATGAATCAAACACAAACAGCGAGGGAAGTTACACAAACGCCAGCACAAATTCAACCAGTGTCACATCATCTACAGCCACAGTGGTATCCTAACTACCGTCTTTTTGCTAGGACTTAAACTGACTTGAGTGTGGCAAAAAGTCAAAAAAGGAGAAAAAATGAACAATCTTTTGTGGTTTCTTGGGAACTTTTCATACCAGGTGATACTATTCAAAAACCCCGTTATCTCTCTGCAAGTGCTCATTTGAAATGCAGAAGCCACAGTTTAAAAAAAAAAAAAAAGTCAAAATGTACAAACTATTGGAAATCAAGTTTTTCAGCTGGTTGGTTGGTTGGTTGGTTGGTTGTTTTTTGTTTGGTTTTGTTTAAATGGGCAAGAAGTAAATAATGTGGCTGGAATACAAGTTGAACAAACTAGAAGACACAAATCTAACACCGTTTTTATGGACCAAGGAACTTGTATATTGTATAAGCTTTAGTAAAAGGTACATTTTCACCATACCTTTTTTTATATCACGGTATTATAGTACACCTTGTTACCAAATAGGTTGTTCTCTTCCCCACTTACCTTTGAGCTTTTGCTCTAAAATACATTCAGGTTCCAAGCCTGACCATGCTTGTTTAATCTAATTGTCATACTCTTCCAGGTTTTTTTTTTGGTCTAGGCTGGAACTTTTTTCTTTTATTTTCAGCTGAAGTCTTATGACTTTTCGTGAGTCAAAATTGTTTGGATTTCAGCAAGTCAAATCTTGTAAAGGCCTATGTATTTTTTTTTAAGATTATATGAAGTCTGTGCAAAAGCTTTAAAAAAAAAATGCCTCTGCCTTGCCTGCAATACATGCAATGTATGTTAACTTAGTCTCTCTTCTCAGACACTGTTGGTAGTAATTTCTGTGTGTTCCTTTTTTTTTTTTTTTTTTTTTAAATGGACTTGTAGTGGTTATCCAAGAGGTTCTAACATTCACATGCAATTTGGTGTGGCCATTTAGCCATTAATGAGTTAATGGCACAGAACATGTTGATATTTGAAGTGTTTTCTCCCCTTTTCCCATAACGTAAATACATAATGTGTGTTCCAGGATTTGTTCAGGTTTTTCCCCCCTCCTACTCTTGTACATAACTTGTATTATGTGTAAGTTAAACATTTTATTTTGAACTTGGAATGTTCCCAGTGATTTCATTCAGCAGGGTATTTTCTGCCTTGTTGGCAAGTGACAAAAAATATGGGAAGTATTTGCTACCAGTTGGTAGATGGTGCCCTTATGGTAGAATGAGGAAAATGTCAGCAAAAGCATGTTTTATTATCTTTACTTTTTTGGGGGGGGTTGAAGGGGGTAGCTAGCCAGAACATCATTGTAATCTTAAAACATAAGATGCTTTTATTAGATGATCAACTAAAATAGCTGGAAGACAGTACTTTAGAAACAGATAGTTGTAAGATTATAAAATGCAAATGTAACTTATGTTTTCATTTTTTTCTCTGCCTTTTTTGTTTGTTTTCTCTTTTCCAGTACTGAGCATCTCCACAAACATCTCCTAACTCAGAAAATGTTTCTTTTCTTTTCAGTTGAGATTTGGTTGCATTCAGGGTTGTATGTTGGCCTTGCATGCTAAACCCGCCAGTTTTACCTTGCTTTCATTCCTGAACTTTGGTTATGCTTTTGTTTGGTTTCTTCGAAATTGCAGCAGACTCATTGGGCTACATTTAGTACAGGAATCAAATATGTAATGTTATACGACACAGTCTAGTAATACAATCATCCGTCTTAGAGTAAAAACTACCTCTAGATTGTGGTAAGCTTTTACTGTCCCATAAAACAGGAGCCACAGTACCTTATGAATGCAAAACTGTAACTTCCTACAGTGTTTCCCTACAGAACATTGTCTTTCTGGTGTCCTGGGCTGTTTTGAAAAAGTTTCCATTAATAGACTTTTTAGAAATTATTATTAGTAGCATTTTTTTTTTCAGCTTCGCTGTCTTCATCACTCACTCTATGCTCAGACTATGCCACTGTAAATATTCTTCCTAACATCTTTAAATCGCCTTTTCCTCAGTTTTCAAGGGGAAAGTCATTTGTAAAGCACGTTAGGTGATTAAATCAGTTATTGCAGTTTTCTCTTACTGCAAGTCTTTTTAATCACCCCCAGGCTACATTTTATTCTGTATCGCCTTTTTTCTTCAAATCTGCTCCAGTCACTCACATCTCTCTTATAAGCTAATCCTGCCTCACACCTTAAATCTGTTTCAGTGATCAAGGGCAGAACTCATTGTGGCCTTATCTTTCTTTGTTGTAACTGTTCACCGTCTCTTTCTTACAGACCGCTTATTTCTGAGTAATAGTTATTCCTCTCTGTGGAGTCATGGCAGGAGTCCTTACATAGTGCTTTTGTTCAGAGCATGGACATGTTTCTAGTGCTGCTTTGCTTTAACGGCCACAAGTTTCCTCCACTTCCTAGGTTTGGTATTTAGTTAAGGAATCATATTAAATTAACCAATAACAAAAGAGATACTTTTGAAGAACAAACTATTCCTTACCCATTTTTGTAGCTCAAAAATAATTTTTCAAGTTCATGACTTTGTTAAAATGAACTTGTGCTTTTTTAACAAGCATTTATTTTTATTGTTTCTTTCCATAGATAATTGAAATATTATACTGTAAACCCTTTTCTCTCTCTCTCTCTCTCTTTTTTTTTGAAAAGTCCAAGAATCTACTTTTACAGGCATTTTTCCCCACCTATTTTTGGCCATTCTTATACCACAGACTAAAAAGTGAAACGATTTGTCCATTGTAGCTTTTTGTTTATCAGTGGTTTTTTTGTCAGCTGCTTAAATTTTTTCTTTCATGGTTTTGTGAATCATTTTCAGTATGATAATTTATAGGAACCTTGTCCTCTGGTTATAGTAGACTGTGTCCCCTCCTCCAGTGATGGCATTATTAGACATGCTGATCATTTACCCGCAGAAAGACTCTCTTCTTAGAATGGTGAGTGCTTCAGTTATAGTATGTTTGAATTTTTAAAAATTCTGTTTTAGAAATGTATCTTATGCTTTCATGACTTTATGCAATTTCTAAACATACACATAGAAGCTGAGTCTCTGATCCAATATGTTTTTATTTGTTCCATTTAATTTATCACATAGATTGAGAAGGCAAGCTAAAAGCTTTAAAAATGCCCTTTATATTTTGAGTGATTTCAGAGTTGAACACTAGTATGCTATCTAAATTTGCTGCTCATTTCTTTAAACTGTGGCAATTAAAGGCATTCTTATACATGACTTAATCGTGAAATGTTTGTCACTTTTACTGCACAGACTTATCTGCAATCATAACTGGTTAGTTTTTTTTGTTTTGTTGTTTTTAATGAAACTGGTACCCTCTGTGCTTTCACAAAAAACTTCCAATGCCGTTTTTGAGAACTAACCTAACTAGTCATGCTAACCAGAAAATCCACTGGGGAGGAGGTTCCTTTTGAAACAAAATGCTGTTCAGTTAGTAACCAAGTTACTTTGATTTCAAAAGCAGCTGTGTTTCTGATGAGTACTGAACAAATGTGTGTAATTTTCTGTGCCAGACTTACACTTTGTTTTCAAGCACTGCAATGTGGGATGGATGGTTAGAAACAATAATATATTAGGGTTTCTGTTTAACCCTTTCAGGACTGAACTGTATCTCCTTTTGTTAATTTCCCCGTGTCGTGATAAATGTTTGCCAGCATTCAGTACTGTGTTGGTCCAGATGTAGGTTTATATGCTCATTTTTAGCTTATTTCTTGTACCTTGCAGCATGCTCTACGCATTCAGTCCTTAAGGGGTTTATCTTACAAACTGTGCGCCTGTAAGGTTTATTAGCAATAAGATAGAAAATCGAGCAAGTTTATACCATAATTTTGTAGAAAAAAAAGAATCTGCTCAGTTCCATATTTCATCCATGAAAAACTTGCAATATGAGCAGTTTCAAGGAATAAATAAAAAGGAAATGTAAACCATTGTAAAAGTCTTCTGTCGAATGTGCCTGATGCATGTATTATTGTCTTTGATTTCAGAATACTTCATAAAGATAAAATTAAATTCTGTATTATTGATGGTGTATTTACAATCTTACCATGCATATCACATCAAAGTGATAGCTCTACTAATTTAATTTCCATGTCAATGTTTTTAACTATGTAGTGCTTTAAAGAGATTTTTTCCCCCCATGTAAATGGTGAAATGGGCTTTGTCACTCAAGGGGCATCTCTCGAATCAGAATCATTTAAAGCTGATTTCAACAAAATTGGAGAATATTATTTAGCAATAACTTGCTTTTCCAATATAAGATGGTCATTTTGTCTGGTATAGGAAGGAACACATAATAGTTTGTCTTTCGGGGGATGGGGAGGGGAGTCCTAGAAGTGGGGATAGTATTCTTTAATATGAAACAAAGGTAAATGGGGAAGTTACATAAGGTTTTTTGTTTGTTTGTTTTTGTTTTTGTTTTTTTGGACAGAGTCTTTCTCTGTCGCCCCTGAGCTGGAGTGCAGTGGCACAGTGTTGGCTCACCGCAACCTCTGCCTCCCAAGTTCAAGTGATTCTTCTGCCTCAACCACCCCAGGAGGTGGAATTACAGGCATGCGTCACTGCAGCTGGCTAATTTTTGTATTTTTAGTAGAGACAGGGTTTCACCATGTTGACCAGGCTAGTCTTGAACTCCTGACCTCAGGTGATCCGCCTGCCTCTGTCTCCCAAAGTGCTGGGATTACAGGCATGAGCCACCATGTCCAGCCCATAATTTTTAAATCATAGCAAGTTCAGTTGTTATTGACCTGCCCACAGAAAGAATCTAAGTTATGAGGATTTTGCAAAAGACATCTTGCTATATACTCATTGTTAAGTTAGAAACAAACATGTAGTTGGGGTTTGAATTGTGAGGCCTCCAGAGGTTGAGATTGATAGTGAGTCACTTGATTTAGAATTTAGAATAATCTTGTATTCCTTGCTGTAAGTACTGCATGGTTACTTTAATCTTACAAAAAATAACGTGAAATATATTGGTTTTTTTGGGTCATTGAACCCCTAGATGGCCACCAGTTATGATGATGTGCAAGCCAATTTAGTTTCCAAATCTAATGAATCGGCGCAGAGTGAAGTTTCCCCTCTAAAATAACAACAGCAGCAACAAACTGGAAAGATACACTAAAAAGGAAACCCTAACAGAAAGTTTGATACTAGAAAACATTTAAGGAAGACAGATGAAGCTGTTGTATATAAAGTACAAATGAGACCATTTCATCAAAGAGGTCGAGCTGTAAGCCTAAAGCCCTGTCAGGACCTGTAAGACTGGACGGTTATGCCCGTGGTTCTTTGTGTTCAGAGTAAGGCTGTCCATATGCCTGGCACATAGGTATTCAACAGAGTTAGGTGAAGCTGTAACGTTCACCTATATAGAACTCAGGACTAATCTTGGTTTATAGAAAATGCAGGTAAATACTCTTTAATACAGAAAAATGAAAAGGTTGTAACTAGTTTCTTGTAAGAAGCATACTAAATGCAAATGGGTTATTTTATAACTATTGGAATTTACATGCTGTTTTGCTTTGAGGGAGGGACTTTAAATTCTGATGTTCTATGGAAATTTTTTAAAAAGTATGAGGTGTAGGTATATCTACCATTAAGCTTTTCATCTCCTTCCAGTCCACTGTCCTGTCATTCAGTGCATGTGAGCATATAGGTCAGTCAGTTTCTTGCTTCTTTACCTGTTTGATAATTTTTACCAGTGCTGGGCAGAGGCGGGGTGCTCATATTTACTTGCATTTCAAACTATCTAGAAACACTCCCCCACCTTCATCATATAAAGGAGTAAGGAGTGTGACTAGGTTACTCCTGTCGTGGCCTGGAGCTGGCTCTGGCAGTTTTTCTTTTCTCCTAGAACTTTTTCCTCCCTTCTAGGCTGCCCTCCCCTTTATTCTTCTTCACTACACAACTCAAAAATCAGGGCTTCTGGTTTTCTTCTGCTTGTTAAACCTTCATGACTGAGTTCTTATTGTGGTGGTCAGATATTTATATTTAGATGATGATACAAAGAAAAGTCTGGGGGAAAAAATATGACCCCTTTGCTCTAACATTCTTAGTTCCCCTGGCCAAGTCTCACACTTGAATATGCGCTAGATTACACAAAGCTAGGGAGAGTGATCATGGATACCTTAAAGCAAGCTTGTCCAACCTGCGGCCCAGGATGGCTTTGAATGTGGCCCAACACAAATTTGTCAACTTTATTAAAACTTGAGATTTTTTTGTGATTTTTTTTTTTTTTTTTGGAACTATCATTAGCGTTAATGTATTCTGTGTATGGCCCAAGACAATTCTTGCAGTGTGGTCCAGGGAAGCCTAAAGATTGGACACTCCTGTCTTAAAGCATTTTTTCATCTTGAAGGTAATGGATCTTCATCTATAAATAGAGCTAATAGTCATTTCTAACTTCAGGTTAGACCTCATGTTTCTGGACCTCACATTGGCTTTAGGAAGACCCAAACTCAGAGGACCAGAGTATGAAATCGTGGCAGAGATTTATGCTCAAATCATAAACACCATCCTGCCATTGATTATCATCTGGTGGCTGATTCTGCAGCTCTCCATTGCTAATTTGTTTCATTTAAGTGGGGGGAAATGATGCATAGTTAGGAGAGGACACAAAAAGCTCCTTTCTGTCCTGCCCATCCAGCCCTAGTTTAGCTTCAACGCCCAAGTATCTGCTTTGGCTGTCCTCAGGTTTAGAGATCATTTTGTCTTGGTTTTTCCAGGAGCAACAGGAGCTCAGTGCTGAGGCCTGATTTTTGCTTGTTCTTTCAAGAAAACAGTGATAATGTTGTCTCGCATTTAATACTTCAGAGGTTTAAAAATGTAGACCTTCACTATGATAGCTGTTATTGGACATTTCAAAATATTTTCCATCTTAGTTTTGTCCTGCAGTTTGGAAATCTTTTATCATAGGAGTGGCTTATCTAGGGGACTAGAATGTGTTCCCTCTTTTCTATCTTTAAATACCTGATCAGGATTCCATTTTGCAGGTAAGAATAACGGTCATGCGAGCCTGGGTCACTTGCCTCTCCCTGTACACTTTGAAGCATCAGTTAAAAGGAACCTCTAGAGGCTGTTTAGTTTCTCTGGTGAGAGGCCTGGAGGTTGCTGGAATGGGAGAAGAGATGCCAGACAGCCGTTGTAGAGGACTACAAGCAATAGGTTCAATAATAAACTATCTTCTATTTGCTAAGGGCTTTATATGAAATATTTCTTACTCCTCAAATTCTGATTAGCTAATAATACACTGGGAAGCTTTTGGAAAGGATGCCCAGGTCCTGAGGCACAAAGCCCCTCCCATCTTTAGCTTGCAGTCTTCTCTAGAAATGTCCCTCCCACGGGCAGGCATTGCTGCTTTTCTTCCCACTGTGACTCCGGGTTGCTGAGAGACTTCTGGCAGGCTCCGCTGGCCACTGGGCAGAGAACAAACTTGCAAGCTCCCATCGGCCTTGTTTGGCCATGTGAACGGAGGATCAAAGTGAACTGGTTTGCGAGGAGGAGAATGAAGGAGACACTCCGCAAGAAGTGGGAGCATTCCCAGCGCCACTTCCTTCTGAGACTCCACTGTCTTTCCTTCCTCGTGGAGGAACCTTCCACTGACATTTGCTAAGATACTTGGCCTCTGCCTTTTTGTTGTTGTTGTTTTTGAGACATAGTCTCACCCTGTCACCCAGGTTGGAGTGCCATGGCATAATCGCGGCTCACTGCAACCTCTGCCCCCCAGGTTCAAGTGATTCTTCTGCCTCAGCATCCCAAGAGCTGGGGAATTACAGGTATGTGCCACCATGCCTGGCTAATTTTTGTATTTTTTTTAGTAGAGAGAGGGTTTTGCCATGTTGACCAGGCTGGTCTCGAGCTCCTGACCTCAAGTGATCTGCCTGCCTTGGACTCCCAAAGTGCCAGGACTATAGGCATGAGCCACTGCATTCAGCCTTTTCTTTGTTGTTTTGAGACAGGGTCTTGCTCTGTTGCCCAGGCTAGAGTGCACATCTGGCACAAACATGGCTCACTGCAGGCTCAACCTCCTGGTCCCAAGAGACCCTCCCACCTCTCCCACCTGAATAGCTGGGACCACAGGTGTGCCTCACCATACCTGACTAATTGTTTTGTATCTTTTGTAGAGATAGGGTTTCTCCATGTTGCCCAGGCTGGTCTTGAACTCCTGGGCTCAAGCAATCTGCCCACCTCGGTCTCTCAAAGTGCTGGGATTATGGGTGTGAGCCACCACGCCTGGCCTGTTAGCCTCTGTCTTTGACAAGGTATTAATAACTCTTTGCTGAATTAGTTAATGTAGCTTCTCCACAGCCAGAAACTGTGGATGTGGCAATAAATAAAGGCCTGCTACATGGAGCTTTCCTTCTAGTGGAGAGAGGCAAGAAACAGTATGGATGCATGTTTACCTATCAGAGGGCTCAGAGAGAGATAGAATCTGACCATCAAAGGACCTTAGCAGCATCCAGGGCGAGAATTATGTCCTAAAGGTATTAATATGTGATGTGTAGCATACCTCTGATGTCACTGTTTATTGCAGTGGGGGTGCTGTGCACACATCACAATAAGGTGAAGCTGGTTAAGTAACTTAAGTTTGGCCCAGCTGTCTTCCTCTGGGTCTGTTTCAGCCACCTTGAGGTAACTAACCCCTGGGTATACCATTCATCAGGGTAGAATGACCCCTGTGAACTGTAGGGATCAAGAGAGGAGTAAGAGAAAAGGAAAGCCCACCAGACACTGACACAGCCAACTGTGACTCTGGGATTCCTCTATGCCAAGAAGGCGCTACTTACAGGATCTCCAAGGAGTTTCTGATAGAGAACCCCACCTTAGAGCAGAGTCAGACAAGTTAGAGGCAGGGACAGAGGAGCCAGGCTGACGAAAGGCAAGGGAACTCGCAGATGGGCTGAGGAAGGAGCCTCACTGTCACTCTTGGTTTGATTCAGGAGTGACCTGTGTCCACCACAGAATGCAACTAGATGAGCAGCAGGGAAGTCTGAAGTGGGAGGTAGGTGGAAGGAGGAGCAAGCTGGGGGGTGGGAGAGGAAATCAAGAGTTTTCGCTATGCTCATTTTGAGATGCCTGTTAAAATGACAAGTAGGCAGTTGGATCTCCATGTCTGGAGTTTGGGGCGACGTCTGTGCTGGATAGGAACATTTAGGAGTCAGTCACTTGGACATGATATTTGAAGCCATCATCCTGATGAGATCACTAAGGGAGGGGTATAGGGAGAAGAGAGGAGCCCCAGGGGAGGGTGTGAGATACCAAGTCTTGACTCTCAGGTCTTCAGTGTGACTCCCAAAATTCTGCATTTTCCAGCAAGCTCCCAGGTGACACCGATGCTGCTGGTCAAAAGGAGCTTAATGTGTCCCTAGACAGAAGTGAGAGTGATTGACAAGAAGTGAAAGAGTGGCTTTGCTCCATGAAAGTAATTATTTTTAGTGATTGTTACTGTTTTCCAAATAACTGTTAACAGTCATTTTAAAAAAAAACATAGTTAAAATTTCTCCTTATCCTTGAGAAGGCCCATATAACAAATTACAAATGGGCTAGTCAGATAATGTGATAATGTGTCCCGTCCAAAAGCCAAAATGTTCACATGCAACTGTAGTCACGATACAGAGGCCTGCGTTACCTAACCGTGCACATAAACCTCAGAGCCTTTTGACATCCCAGGTGAAATTGCTACATGCAGAAGTTAGAGGACTGTTGGGCAGCTCCCGAGTTTAAAAAACCTTTGATTTGGGGGAAAAGAAACACCTCAGTTTTAATTGGGTTCCCCTACTCATGAGAGCAGTTCTGCAAATTCAGAGGCTAAATTATCTCAAAAACCTAAATAGGCATCTGTGCTGAGATTCACAGACAGAGACAATCCTCATAGCTGTGTCTCCTCACTCTGGCCAGGCATATCTATAGAGAAGCCTTCCTGTGGCCTGGCTCTGAAAGGGCCGTACTTTCTTTTCCACACTGTGATTTGAGATCTAAATGACACCAACAAAGACACAGGTGCCTTCTAGGGAGGGGATTGTAGATGCAAGGTGAGCAGAGAGAAGCAAAGTAGAGGGAGAGATCCCAGAAATGTGGAGGTCCCAAAGACGGATTGTCAGAAGATAATTGAGATGTGCACTCCCCTCACTAATGAGAGCTGGAACACACACGTGTGTGGGTGTGCATCCCCACTACCACTACACACTGCAAATCTCCTTCTCTGAAAATGTTTCAACAAAACCAAGGAGTCTCTTTTGGGAATGTGATGCTTAACATTTTCTGTCGTGTGATTTGAACACCAGTCAAAGGTATGCAAAGAGCAGAGCTTCGGGCACAGTTACTGGAGTTTGACTCATCGTGGACAAGTGGAGAGAAAGACGACTTTGTAGGCGCCAGAGCCCAGGCAAACTTGGGGCTTTGCTTTCGTTTTCTGTGTTTGTTTTAACATTTGTAATAAATGTGGAGATATTTTAAAAGATTGAAAGTAGCATGTTAGGGCATATGAAATACTTTGTTTTCTGAGATGTAAAAAAAAATGCAAACTCACATTTTGTTAACTAGGTGCAGATCACTTTGTTATAGCGTTGCCTGAAATATTGCACATCGTAGGCTTTAACGCACTGGACACAGCGGATCACTCTCTCATGTTTGAAACTCTTTTCACTTGGCTTCCTGGACACCAATCTTTCAGGCTGCTCTTTCTCAGTCCGCCTTGCTGGTTCCTTCTCACCTACCCAACCTCTGCATCTTGGACAGTTCCACAACAAAGTCCCATCCCCTGACTTATGTAAACACAAAATAATGCTATGTGATTTTCTTCTCTGAAAGTATTACAAATCCCACCCCCTTTCTATATTGATGGAAATTATCTAAAATTATTTAGGAAATGGACCATCTATCCTTCCAGTTACTGGGAAGTCCTACCTACTTCCTTTAACCTAATAAAATCACCAAAGTGATGGTGCTCCCCAACTGTGTTCCTCCCATAGTGACCTCTCCCAGTCTCACATTGAAACACCGGCTATATGGAAATGACTTCATAATTCATAGTTCCTGCCCAGACTTCTCACTTGAACTCCAGAAATGTAGCTATAACTGCTTGTTTGACATCTGAAGGCTATAGGCATTCCAGTCTAAAACTAACTCATTATTTCCTTCCCCTTGCCTGCACCTAATCCCACCATACCCAGCCAGCCTTCCCCTTGGGTAAATAATGCCTCATTCTTCCAATTGTTCAGAGGAGAACTATGAAGGCAGCCTTGATTTGGTTCTCTCTCTCACATCCCACATCCAGCATTGAGTCCTTCAAAACATACTCAGACCCCAGCTGCTTCTCATCACCTCCACCACTACCACTGTGGGCCAAGCCACCATGGTCTCACATTGATTATTACAGTATCTTTCTAAGAATTTTCAGAGAATTGGTCTGAATAGTTGCTAAGATGGGAGAATTGGTCCATGAGAAACCCGTCTGGGCTTGCTGACTGGCACTGGTCCAAAACTGCTCCTGCAACTTCATCTCTTCCCATCTTAGTCTATTCAGACCAATTATCTGAAAATATGTCCCTTTGCTGCATAAAGGCCTCCCATAGACTTTCTGTTTTGCTCACCAAGATCATCCTCATGCCTCTTACCTCTGCCTTCCTACTTCTCAGTCCTCCTCTTTTGCCCCCCTCCCTGGGTTCACTGTACTGCCAACACACTGATTTAACTCATTGAACTCTCTCACCTTGCTCTCACCTCAAGGCCTTAGCACTTGGTGTGCCTTATGCCTGGAACACTTTTTCATCTGTCCTTCCTGAAGGTTATTTACATAGATGTGCAAAATTATATTTCTATTCCCGTCACTTAATTTACCCTTGACCTGCTTTTTCTTCACAGCACTTATCACTTGACATTTTGTGTAATCACTTGGCCACTTGTTTATTTCTGCCTCCTCCTACCAGCATGAAAACTTCTTGAGACTAGGGACTTTGTTCTTCACTGTGTCCCCAGACCCTAGCACAGTGCCTAGCACATGTTTGATGCTCAATAAATATTTGCCAAATGGATGACTGTTTTCGGGATGGTGTGGCCAATCTATCTTGACAATCCAGATCCCTGCTTTAATTCAGAAGCTTGATAAAGAACAACATACCCTAGAACACGGCAGTGACAGAAGTGTCTGGAAGTGACAGCAACTACCCAAAACCAGAGATCCAACACAGAGACAACAGAAACATCGGGATCGAAGAGATTCTTGAGATTGTAAAAATCCCAAGAATATGGGATTGTAAAAAATCTATCATCTTACTGCTATGACAGATGAAGATTTTGCTTGCCTGTACCTTGTGGCTATTCCTCTCTTCCTTTCCTCCAAACATACTTGTAGATACAAGATAGTTTTCACTTAAATTATTGATGAGTGCTTACATTATGCTTATGTTTTACGGTTCGTTCTTGAGAGTATACAATAACATGTAGAGTATACTATGTTTCTTTTTTGTACAACTGTTTGTTTTTCTTGGAATTAATTAGTTCATCATCTTCCCCTACTCAGTTTTCTATGCACCTAGTCTTTCTTTATTTTTGAATGGTCCATCAGTTTCATTAATTCTAAGTTTCTAGTATCCACCAGGAACTGTTCCTGGCACTAGAGATCAGCACTGAACAAATTACAAAATCTCTGTCCTTATGGAGCTGATACTTGGTTAAATTCCTATCAGTTACTTTCCAAATACTTGGACATATCAAATAATCATTAATTTATTTTTTTATCTTAAAAATCTTCCTTCCAGAGGCCTCTGCTTTACTGCCATTTGTTCTGTGGGCTTTTTCCTTTATATCTGTTCCCTTACAGTGTACTTGTTTGGTTCTATTTGTTTTTTTACTCTCCAGAAGATTTTAGGATTTAAAGAAAAAAAAAAGTCCCTGGTTTCTAAAATTTCACACTGACACATACGTGCTGTTGTATTTTTTTTCACACACAGGTGCTCAACATTCCACTGGGCTTTTTCAAAGTGGATACTTGTGAACTTCAGTGGAGTTTTCTAATGTTATTTCTTTGAAAGTTTCTTCCCTTCCATTGTTTCTGTCTTTTCTTTCTAGAATTTCTACCAGTCAGACAACCCTACCTCTGGATTAATTCTTTAATTGTCTTATCTTTTATCATCTGTTTTCCATCTCTTTACTCTTTCTTCCCATATTCAGAGAGTTTTCCTTTAATTTCCCTTTTAGCTCTCCCTTTTTCATTTTGGCTCCATTTCTTTCAAAACGTATGGAGGGTTTAGGGGAGAATTGGTCCATGAGAAAGGCATCTGGGCTTGCCAGCTGGCATTGGACAGAGACTGAGGTGGGGCCCTATTTTGGGGGGTGTCTAGCATAAACTAAGTTTGTTTGGAAGCCTTGAGTTTTCTCAGGCAGGCACTTTAAGGGAGGCTATGGTCATCCTAGAGATGTGATCTTGAACTGTTAGAAACTGTGTTTGTGTTTGTGCAAATCTTTATAGGCCAAGGTTGAGATCTAGTGGAGAAAGGGGTGAGAGGAGCCTGACTAGCATTTGGTCAAGGAAAGAATCATTGTTACCTTCACTTAATCTCTGTTGGCAACTGTATGTTCATGCCCTCCTCACCACACCCTTCTCTGAACTTCTTAATTACATTTTAAATAAACCCAAACCTGAGATTCATTGCAGAGGACATCATCAAAACATATACTCAGCAGACTATCTTTTTTTTTTTGGAGACGGAGTCTCACTCTGTCATCCAGGCTGGTTGCAGTGGCACAATCTCGGCTCACTGCAAGCTCCACCTCCTGGGTTCATGCCCTTCTCCTACCTCAGCCTCCCAAGTAGCTGGAACCACAGGTGCTCGCCACCACGCCCGGCTAATTTTTTGTATTTTTAGTAGAGATGGGGTTTCACCATGTTAACCAGGATGCTCTCAGTCTCCTGACCTTGTGATCCGCCTGCCTTGGCCTCCCAAAGTGCTGGGATTCAGGCGTGAGCCACTGTGCCCAGCTGTCATCAGACCATCTAAAGTCAGTGTGAAGGAAAGAATTCTAAGAGCAGTGAGGCAAAAGTATCACATAACCTGTAAAAGAGAACCTATCAGACTACTAGCAGACTTCTCAGCACAAACCTTACATGCCAGAAGGGATTGAGGTCCTATTTTTAGCCTCTTAAACAGAATAATCATCAGCCAAGAATTTTGTCTCCAGCAAAACTAAATTTCATACATGAAGGAGAAATGGTCTTCTTCAGACAAGCAAATGCTGAGGGAATTTGTCACTACCAGGCCAGCCCTACAAGAAATGTTAAATGGAGTTCTAAATCTTGAAACAAAAGGTTGATATGCACCAGAATAGAACCTCTTGAAAGCATGAAACTCACAAGGCCTATAAAACAATAACATAATGAGGAAAACAAGGTAGGTAACAACACGATGACTGGAATGGCATCTCACATCTCAGTATTAACATTGAATGTAAACGGTCTAAATGCTCCACTTGATACAGATTGGCAGATAGCGTAAAAAAAGAAATCACAAATCAAATATCTGCCGTGTTCAAGAGAGTCACCTAATACCTAAGGTATATTATAGACTCAAGGTAAAGGGGGGAAAAAAGATATTCCAGGCAAATGGAAACTAAAGGTGAGCAAGAGAAACTATTTTTATATCTTACCTAATATCTGACTTTAAGGCAAAAAAAGTAAAATATGACAAGGTCATTATATAATGATAAAAGGGTCAACCCAACAAGAATAGATTACAATCCTAAATATATATGAACCTAACTCTAGAGCTCCCAGATTTATAAAACAATTACCTCTAGACCTAAGAAAACAGCCAGGCATGGTGGCTCATGCCTGTAATCCCATCACTTTGGGAGGCTGAGGCAGGTGAATCACCTAAGGTTGGGAGTTTGAGACCAGCCTGACCAACATGGAAAAACCCCGTCTCTACTAAAAATACAAAATGAGCCGGGAGTGGTGGTGCATGCCGGTAATCCCAGCTACTCAAGAGGCTGAGGCAGGAGAATAACTTGAACCCAGAAGGCAGAGGTTGTGGTGAACCAACATCGAGTCATTGCACTCCTGCCTGGGCAACAAGAGCAAAACTCTGTCTCCAAAAAAAGAAAAAAAAAAAAAGGGATATAGACAGCAACACATTAATAGTGGGAGACTTCAACTCTCCACTGACAGCAGTAGACAGATCATTGAGACAGAAAGTCAAAAAAGAAACACTGAACATAAACTACATTCTACAACAATGGACCTAACAGATATTTATAGAACATTCTATCCAAGAACTGCAGAATATACATTCTTCTCAACAGCAAATTGAACATTCTCTAAGATAGACCATATGATATGCCACAAAGCATGTCTCAATAAATTTTAAATAATCATATCAAGTATCTTCTCAGATCACAGTGAAATAGAAATCAACTCTAAAAGGAATCCTCAAAACCACACAAATACATGGGAATTAGTCTACTCAGGAATGATTTCTGGGTTAAAAATTAAATTAGGATGGAAATTTAAAAATTGAAATAAATGATAATAGTGACAAATTATCAAAACCTCTGGGATACAGCAAAAGCAGTGCTAAGAGGAAAGTTTATAGCATGAAATGCCTACATCAAAAAGTCTGGAAGATCACAAATTGACAATCTAATGTCATGCCTCAAGGACCCAGAGAAATGAGAACAAACCCAAAGCTAGCAGAAGAGAAGGAATAACAAATACCAGAGCAGAAATACATGAAACTGAAACAACAAAAAAGTACAGAATACCAATAAAATGAAAAGTTGGTTCTTTGAAAAAAAAAAAATCAATAGACCATTAGCAAGATTAACCAAGAGAAGATTCAAATACAATTCAGATGTCAAGGAAATGTTACAACCAACACCACAGAAATACAAAAGATGATTCAAGACTACTATGAACACCTCTATGCACACAAACTAAAAACATCAAAAAAAAAATGGAGAAATTCCTGGAAACATACAACCCACTGAGATTGAATCTGAAAGTAACAGAAATACTGAACAGACCAATAACAAGCAGTGAGATTGAATCAGTAATTAAAAAATTGCCAAGAACAATAAAAAAGCCCAGGACCAGATGGATTCACAGCTGAATTCTACCACACATTCAAAGAATGCCTTTAAGCAGTTTTCCACCCTGGGTGACCCAGGTGTTCCTTGCCCTCATTCTGGTAAACCCACAACCTTCTGGCGTGGGCATCTGGGGAGACCCTAACCCAGCAGCGCTAGAGGAATTAAAGACACACACACAGAAATATAGAGGTGTGGAGTGGGAAATCAGGGATCTCACAGCCTTGAGAGCTGAGAGCCTTGAACAGAGATTTACCCCCATTTTTATTAACAGCAAGCCAGTGATAAGCATTGTTTCTATAGATTATAGATTAACTAAAAGTATTCTTTATGGGAAACAAAGGGATGGACCAAAATAAAGGGATGGGTTTGGCTAGTTATCTGCAGCAGGAGCATGTCCTTAAGGCACAGGTCGCTCATGCTATTGTTTGTGGTTTAAGAACGCCTTTAAGCGGTTTTCCACCCTGGGCAGGCCAGGTGTTCCTTGCCCTCATTCCCATAAACCCACAGCCTTCCAGCGTGGACATCATGGCCATCACGAGCATGTCACAGTGCTGAAGAGATTTTGTTTATGGCCAGTTTGGGGCCAGTTTATGGCCAGATTTGGGGGGCCTATTCCCAACACAGAGTCTACAAGGAACTCAAATGAACAGGAAAAAGAAATCTCATCAAAAAGTGGGCAAATGACATGAGTAGACATTTCTCAAAAGAAGATAATACAAATGGCCAACAAATGTGAAAAAATATTCAACATAAAAATCAGAGAAATGCACATTAAAACCACAATGAGATACCACCTTACCCCAGCCAGAATGACCATTATTTTAAAAATTGAAAAAAAAAAAAAAAAAAAACCATAGATGTTGGTGTGCATGTGGTGAAAAGGGAACACTTACCCACTGCTGGTGGGAATGTAAATTAGTGCAGCCTCTATGAAAAACAGTGGAGATTTCTTTAAAAACGAAAAGTAGAACTACCATTTGATCCAGCAATCCCACTACTGGGTATCTACCCAAAGGAAAAGAAGTCATTATATTCAAAAGACACCCACACACATATGTTTATCACATCACAATTCATAGTTGCAAAGATAAGGAACCAATCTAAGTGCCCATTGCCCAGTGAATGGATAATGTGGTATATATACACCATGGACTACTACTCAGCCATAAAAAAGAATAAAATAATGTCTTTTGCAGCAACTTGGATGGAGATGGAGGCCATTATTCGAAGTAAAATACATCTGGAATGGAAAATCAAATGCTGTATGTTCTGACCTGTAAGTGGGAGCTATGCTATGGGTATGCAAAGACAGAGTGGTAAAATGGACATTGGAGACAGAAGCAGGAAGGCTAGGAAAAGGGTGAGGGCTAAAAAACTACACATTGGATAGAATATATACTACTCAGGTGATTAGTGCTCTAATCTCAGACTTCACCATTACACAATTCATCCATGTAACCGAAAACCACTTGTACCCCAAAAGCTATTGAAATAAAAAATAATAATAAACCCAAACCAGAAGTCACAGATTGGGGATGAGATTTTTGCAAGAAAAATCATGGAGAATGTAAATTACTGGGCACATTCTCAAAGAAAAGGCCTTAGCCCTCTATCAAAGATCAAACAATTAATATGTATATGTTTAAAACTTATACTATTTCTTGTTTTTATGAATAGTCCACTGTAGCTGACTTTTTTTTTTTTCCCCACTCACTGACTCAAGATCCTGATTGAGGTGTGGAGGACAAAAGACAGAGGCTTCCTCCTGGAGTAAATGTATCATTTTTGTCCCATAAACTAGGCCCTGAGTCAGGGGCTCTACATATATCATCTTATTTAGTCTTCCAAACAGCTCTGAGAAGCAGATGTTATTATTTCTGTTTTACAGGTAAGAAAATGATCCCTTAAGTGACTTACCTTAGATTCCACAGCCAAAAAACAACAGAACTGGGATAGAAGCTGAAATTTGATTCCAAAAGCCTGTGCTGCGCCCCTTACACCTCACAGGTTTTCATCGTTACAGGGGGAAACTACAAGTTGAATGAGGCTGGAGACTCACCTAGGGCCTCTGAGCTGGTCCACAGCCCCGCTGCTGATCAAACCCAGCCTTGCCAAGTTGAACTGCTCTCCATTCCATGTTTGAGTTTTGCTCCTTCTTTAGCAAGGGAAGCCCAGTACCCAAGGAGACGGGACAGTTGAGAAAACAAAGTTCTCGAAACAGGCCCAGATCTGTACCAGGCTCTGGGCTCGAACATGACAGCAGAAATGTCAGGAGCTGCTCCCGAAATGGACAATTGAGTCCAGGGAGGTGACTCTCTGTGTGGATTAACACACGACTAGCTCCAGTCCCTCCCTATCGCCCATAGTGGTGATAGTCGTCAGGAGTGCTGTGTGTCAAGAAGGATCATTCTCAGCAAACTAACACAGGAACAGAAAACCAGACATCGCGTGTTCTTATTTATAAGTGGAAATTGAACAATGAGAACACGTGGACACAGGGCGGGGAACATCATACACCAGGGCCTGTCGGGGGGTCAGAGGCAAGGGGAGGGAGGGCATTGGGACAAATACCTAATGCATGTGGGGCTTAAAACCTAGATGATGGGTTGATAGGTGCAGCAAACCACCATGGCACATGTATACCTATGTAACAAACGTGCACGCTCTGCACATGTATCCCAGAACTTAAAGTAAAAATAAAAACAGAAGGATTCAGAGGCTGCATCTGTGGTTAACTGAAGGGCATTGTGAAAAGTGATGCCTGGTATGTGAGATGGAGACTCTCTGCACAAACACCAATTTTTTTCCATCCTTGGCCTTAGGGTGATGGTTCTCAAACTTGACCCTGCAACAGAATCACCTGAGGGTTAAAATTCAGATTACCCTCCTCCAGGGTTTCTCATTCAGGATGTCTGGATTAGAGCCGAAGAAACTGTTTAAGAAGTTTCAGGTGATGCTGATGCAAATTCAGAGACCCAGCAGTCTAGGAGTGTTAGCCTGTAACTACCTTTCCTTTGCCACTTTCTTTTCAATTGTGATTTGTATCTTCCTGCCCTCACCTCCCAGCCCGCCAGCCCATACACCAAAAGGAAAAAAAAAAAAAAAAGACCAAGCGACCCAGAATACAGCTAGGCAGCTCAGAGGACAGGCGTAACAGTTTTTTTGTTTTATTTTATTTTTTACTTTATATTTTATATTTTTATTTTTCCCAAGTCAGGCCTGCATTTCAGCCCCTGACCCCCTGAGCTTAGGAAGGTCAGCTAGACACTCTGGCCTCTGTTTCTTCTGTAAAGGGGAAGATTGTGATACATGGGCTCAAAGGTGACTTCTAGCTGGAAGTTTCTGTGATCTATGACTACCATCAAAAGCGTCAATGCTGCTACTAGAAAATAATCATCATCGCTACTTGCTAAACACCTAGGTACCAGAAAGTGTGCTAAATACTTCATCTGCCTGATTGCATTTCTAAAACTAGCAGCAACTCCAGAGAGCAGGACTTCTTATACCCATTTCATAGATGAGGAAACTGAGGCACAGAGAAGATAAACGACGTGACTAAGGGCACAGTGTCAATGATGTGAGAGCTGGGGAGTTGTAGGGGCAGCTGGAGCATGGTATGGGAAAGGAACATGAACCCGAGAGGCACACATCTTTGGACTTTATCAGTTTCAAGCTTCCTCACTCCCAGCTCTGTGGTTTTGGACAGCTCACTTTATTATATTTCTCTAACCTCAGTTTCCTCCTGTAAAATGGGGTAATGTTATCTGCCTCATTGAGGTTGCTGATAAACATAAAAAACGGAATATGAAAAGTACCTGGCATGACGTTTACCTTCAGCTAGTTCTAGGTTTGATCTGGGCAATGTGGAAACTCAGCTGTGTTTTGGGGTGGAAGGCAGACGTGCACATGGGAAGGAAGGCGGCTGAATTTTCACCCCACCGAGACTTATCCCTTGGTGGAGGAGGTGAGGGGGCTTCACCCGTATCTGAGCGGCCCTCTGTATTCTCTAATAAGAAGGGTGAATGATCCGTGTTCTCAGCCTCCCAGAACCCATGTTTATCATCATGAATTAAGCTGCATAACATTCAGGAAGCTCCTGGGGTAGCCGAGAATATAAAAGTTGAGCTGGGAGGAAGTTAGGATAGATCTCTCTGCCTCTGCTGTAGAAACAGACGCTCTGCTCGAGGGAGATTGTGCGAGGAATTTGAATCCCTGCAAAACTCCGAGGCATTTCAAGCCATAAAGGGCTAGGGAGGGGGATTTTTAGTACAGGGAAAGAATCCTGGGGGGAAATGGTGAAGTGGAGCCTTCCACGATACACAGCACAGACAGGCTGAGTTACTGCTGGTGATGCAGTCAGAAAGTCAAGGGCAGAATTTAAAGAGCCCTGAGTCAATAATGGAACCGGAATAGAGGATGCAACAGGGCTTATTGCCCCTCCTCCCACCACCAGCCTTCTCACCTGCCCATTAGGAGGCAGCTTTCCCTGGGGAACAGGTGCCGTCATCAGCAAGCCGTGTTTCTAAACAAGCTCACTGACTCCTTCCTCCCCTGAATGTGTCCTAATCAGCGTGAGACAAGTCAGAGTTTGAGGGTCACACAGGTGTGCAGGATCTCACAAATGCGGAACCAGCTAGAGTAGAAAGGCCCCTGCACTGGGTTTTTCTCACGCAGAGCAAGGACAAGCAGAAGCAAATAATGAAAATACATAAAAAGGCACAAAAGCAAATGTTGACATTAAACAGAAGACTCCTTTGAGCCAACAGGAGGGACATGGGTAGCCAAACACAAGCCAGGCTCAAGTTCCCTGTCTCAGCAGGGGAGTATGCTGAGCTTAGCGGTATTGATTGTTCGTGTATTTTTGAGATAATCAAGTTACAGGCTGATTAGGAAATTGCATCTCAGCAGTGTGCCTTGTTTTTTTTTGTTTAATCTCCCATTAGTCTGTCTAGGTCAGCCTGGTTGTGGTCACAGGGGGGCTGCCAGAGGCCCACACAGCAGCATGATACCCCTGTACCTGTTGCTTCCCGAGGCCACCGAGGTCTCATGAGTCAAGGCTTGTGACAAAAAGGACCTGCCACATCTGAGCCGGAACCCTGGCACACAAGGAAGCAGGCCCAGGAAATGAGATTGTCTCCATTCCCTGCTCTGTAGAAGCCCATTTATGTAAATGGACGGTGCTGGACTGTGGATGTTCAGGGATGTGTGGGCAGGAGCAGGGGCAGCAGTGCAGGCAACTGGACCTGAACATGCCTGTAGCCAGGGTAGGGAAGGAGTGTGCTACGAGCTGAGGAACCAAAGCCCCAGGGCAAGGCCACAGGCCACTTCCTTTTTTTTTTTTTTTTTTTTTTTGAGACGGAGTTTTGCTGTTGCGCAGGCTGGAGTGCAGTGGTGTAATCTCAGCTCACTGCAAGCTCCACCTCCCGGGTTCAAGCAATACTCGTACCTCGGCCTCCCGAGTAGCTGGGATTACAGGCCTGTGCCACCATGCCCGACTATTCACTTCCATTTTTTTGCAGCACCTTCCTTATATGTTAAGAGTGAAGGAATGCCTCCTAATCCCGCAGCCAAGAGAAATGAAAGCATGGGTTCCAGCAAAGAACAGTGGATGTTTAGAGGAGCTGTATTTATAATGTCCCCAAACTGGAAATAACCCAGATGCCCATCAACTGGCAAAAGAATAATCCAACTGTGTCTTATCCGTGGGTGGTGGGTGGAGTGGCAGCTCTCCCCCAAGTTATATCTGCGTGCTAATTCCTGGAAGCTGTAAATGTGACCTTTTTTGGCAAAGGGGTCTTTGAAGATGTAATTAAGGCTCTTGAGATGAGACCGTCTTGGATTATCTGAGTGGGCCCGAAATCCAATGACAAGTGTCCTTGTAAGAGGCCCACAAGGGGAGAAGAGGAGAAGACCATGTGACAACGGAAGCAGAGACTGGAGTGGTGCAGCCACAAGCCAAGGGCCTCCTGGAGCCGTCAGAAGCTGGAAGAGACAGGAAACTGAAATCCCCTCTAGGACCTCTGGAGAGAGCACAGCCCTGGACTTCTTGGAGCTGGCACCTGGACTTCCACCTTCTGGCCTCCAAAACTGTGAGATAATAAATTTCTGTTGTTTTAAGCCACCAACTGTGTGGTAATGCATCTACAATGTAATGCAACTCAACCATTAAAAGAAGAAATGACTAAGTCATGCAACAGTCGCACTGATCTCAAATGCACTGTGCTAAGTGAAAGAAGCCACACGCAAAAGGCCGTGAACTCTGATTCCATCATATGACCCAGGAAAGGCAAAACTTGAGGGACAGATATCAGAGCAATGGTTTTCAGGGACAGGGGAGAAGAGAGGATTGAGTATAAAGGGGCTCCAGGGAACTTTTAACAGTGAGGGAAATACTCCGTGTCTTCAATATGGCCATGGTTATACAACTACATGTGTTTATCAAATGCATAGAATTATGCACCTAAAACAATTTAATTGTACTTAAATGATACCTCAATTGTGAATGATTCCTCAATAAATCGATTTTTTTAAAGAGAAGGAATGCCAAAACGGGGTTCTCGTAACCATGGTATATTTTAAATGTTTACTTTTTGCAAATCAACATTTTCATCACACCCAGTTTAAAAACAATGATGGCTTATATCCTTATTTGGAAGTAGTATCAAAGGCCTACATTGTAGCCTCCTGTGAAGGGGAGAGCTAGGCTGACCACCCTGTAACCCCACGCTGTCACAGTCCCTTGCTAGAGGACCTGTCAGTTATGGCCAAGGACGCCTATTGGATGCCCCGTACCTTGGAGATACCTGCCTTCAGTCAAACCTTAGTGGCCTCACCTGGATGGCTACCTAAAAACTAGGAGGCTGGAGGGCTGGGCCCTGGGCCCCCTTCCCCTGCTGATTTGTCTCAGACCAGCATCTTCATGTTCACGGTTCCTTCTCAAGCAGCTCCCGTATGCTTCAGTTTTGCCCTAGACTTTGGGGTTGGTGTGTGTGTGTGTGTGACCTTTGTGCATGGCTGTGGCCACTTCTTTTGGGTCTCTGCATGCTGACTTCCACCTGTATGGCCAGTACCCACCGCCCTCATAGACACCTCCAGAACATCCATCTCATTCATTCTCATTCACTCTCTCTCTTTTTCTCTCTCTTTGTTATTTCTCTCCTATTTTGCCAGCCCTGGATCTGTCATCTTTCCAAAAGGATTTAAATGGTGGGCTCTCTTGGTTCCATAGTCTCTAACTGAATCTTTTGAGGCTCTGGGCAAAGCCTCCACTTTGCGAAACAGAAATCAAAATTCTGCAATTGGGTGTCTGGGAGTGATGGGGAGAGGGGAAAATCCTACTTCCATCCTTTGGATCCTGGACCTGAGTATTCTAGCTCTTGGGAATACAGTGGCACATTGTGGCCTTTCACTCAGAGCTTGTACCACCTCCTGAAGGACAGCTCCCCAGCCCCATAGGGCGGGTGCTTAAACTGGCATTTTAGCTCAACCACTATCAGTCTGTGCCATCATTCTATTAGAGGAGCTGCTTCCAGGTGATGCAGTGTTATGGTAGGGCCAGTGGATCCCATGTTTGGGCACCCACTGTCATGCCTCTTGGCCATAAATAGATCTCTTGATCTGAAGCAATCATAGGCAGGATCCCATGTCCTGGTGGGTGGTGGTGCCAGCAAGGGTACTGTTGGCAGGGAAAGCAAGCTTATATCTGATATAGACGTCAATTCCAGAAATGAGCAAATTGCAACCTCTTCCAGGGTAAAAGAGATCTGGAGAAATCAACCTGTCACCGAGGTTCCATAATCTTATCCACAGCGTCTACTTTTTATTTTTTAATTTTTTTTTTGGGGGGGGGACAGAGTTTTCGCTCTTGTCACCCAGGCTGGAGTGCAATGGTATGGTGTCAGCTCACCACAACCTCTGCCTCCTGGGTTCAAGCGATTCTCCTGCCTCAGCCTCCTGAGTAGCTGGGATTATAGGCATGCACCACTGCGCCCAGCTAGTTTTTGTATTTTAGTAGAGATGGGAGTTTCACCATGTTGGCCAGGCTGGTCTCGAACCCCTGACCTCAGGTCATCCACCTACCTTGGCCTCCCAAAGTGCTGGGATTACAAGCGTGAGCCACCGCACCTGGCCAGCATTTAGAACCCTTCTGGTCTCAATGGTCTTAGCCTCGCTTCCCTCAAAAATCAGAGCCTGAGACAACAGCTAGCAGGCAGTTTATTTTGGACATGCTCCTAAGAAACAGTAGTGGGAGACAGGGAATAGTGTTAAAAAATAAAAATAAAAAAGAGAGGCCACATAAAGGTGCATTATCCAGCTGATCACTACTGTGGGCCACTGAGGTTGACTCCACAGGGAACCATCTTGGGAGACATGTGTAATGCAACTAGAATTGCTTCCTGGAGGAATGAAAGGCGGTGGCATTTACCCACTAGATTTGTCCTCCATTGGCTGAGGGATTCCCGTGGGCTAACTCCCTCACATTTTCCATTTTGCAAAAGATGTCAGAATGGCATCTCTTCACTCTCTAGAATCTCTAGAAACAGCCTCCTTGACCTATGCTGCCACCTTGTCACCAGCTCGAGGGAGTCAGGGATGTGGGGAGGCGACACCCCGTGGGGCTGCAAAACTCTACAGAGGGGCTGGATAATGAGAGCTCATGTGTCTCCAGGGTGGAGGAATTTAAAGTGATGTACTCAGTATGACTGTCTCCATTATCCAAGGAAACACACACGCATTTCACTGGGGACCCATGTAGACACACTGTAGGCCCTCGTTTTCCTTCCTCATTAGCCAGTACATGCTCTTCTGAAAGATTATTTTCCGTGAGCCCCATAGTTGGAAGGAAACTCCACCCTTCATCCACAAAGACTGGTTTGGTCCTGGGATCCACCTTCCACCTCCTACTCAGTCCCTCCCACCCAACTCTTGCAGGTAATAGGTAGCGCTGGTTTCTTACTATATCCAGGCAAATTCTTTAACAGCCTGGACTCCACAGCCACACTGCCTGGGTTCTTTGCTGGCTCTGCCATTTGCCAGCTGGATGATCTTGGACAGGTTACCTAACCTTTCTGAGCCTCAATTTCTTCATCTTTAACATGAAGATCATAGCAGTACTTCTTAGTATCTTTGCAAAGATATATTGAGATCACGTATGAAGAAGCACTTTTCTCTGGTTCCTTGAACATGTCAAGGGGCCCCCACCCCCCCGAGCCTTCATGCCCACTTTTCCTTTTGCTTGAATTGCTCTTCCCGGATTCTTCTCATGGTGGACTTCCTCACTTCATTCAGGTGTCACCTCTCAAAGACAACCAGCCTAAGAATTCTCTGTCCTCCAGCCCCCTAGCTCATTCACTCTTCTCTTATGCCCTGCTTTGTTTTCTGTGTAGCCCTTGCGGCTCCTGCATTCGTGTCCTTGTTTATTGTCTTTCTCACCCACCAGACAGCAAGACCCAAGAGAATGGAAACATCTGTCTCCACTGCTGTATTCCCAGAGCCAAGAACAGTGTCTGTAAAGGCCCCAGATAGATTTACTGGATGAATTTATAGAATAAATGAAGTTCTATGGGGACTTCCCAGCAGGTCACTTCGGTTGAAGGGATGAGGGGTTTGTGTTCCCTGCCGGTGAGAAGTTGTCCAAGAGGCAACCATTAAACACACATACATACACACACACCTGTTCCTAGGGACAAACATTAATTCTCAGAAAGTTTAAATCTACTTTCAAGGAAAGAGGACATTTCCTGGACTACAACAGAGTCTGCCTGCCTGCCCCTGGTAGAGTGAGCTTTTAGTGCTTCTGTGAGGCAGTGGCCGCTCTGGTCAGTCTAAAAAAAACCAGCAGCCAGGCCTTGAGTGTATAAACATCAGGGCCCATTCCAGAACCATCAGCTTCTTGATGGCCGTTCCTGAGCCACACTGCGTGTTGCAAGAATCTTTGAAATTGAAGCTGTCTGTTTGCTTACATGTCTGTGTGGTTTTCTCTGCTGCGGTCTCTGTGTGTTTTGCTTCTTCTGCACTCAGAGGAAAGTTGGGCCAGACTTTCCTTTAAATATGCAGTGTGAGGTAGGGGGCAGTGTGAAGGGAGCTGTTCTCTGCAAATTCCCCTCCATGTCAGTTGCAGATATTTAAAAAGCATAGGAAGCACA
>NW_012107809.1:1037901-1040160 GCF_000951045.1 Mandrillus leucophaeus | reverse complement strand
AATGATTTTCTTGCTTTTTTGTCTAGAATACTCTTCCTCAGCTCTTTATGGGGCTGGCCCTTTCCTGCACCCCAACCTCACCTGCTCCCCGAGGCAGTGTGTGGGGTAGTGGGTGACAGTGTGACTCGTAGTGCCAATACCTGGGCCTGCCTTCCAGCTCTCCTGCTTTTCAGCTGTGTGAAGCAGGGCAAGTTACTTCACTTCTCTGGGTATCACTTTTCTTATCTGGAAAAGGGGCGGTAACAGCTTCTACTCCATAGGGTTGCTGTGAGGATTAAATGAGTTAATATACATGAAGTTCTTAGAATGGTGTGTGCCAAAGCATAAGCAACATAGAAACTTCTTCCTCTGTTATTCCCTACCCACCCTGCCTACCTGCGGCACACCCCCTTCCATTCAAGTGTACCACATCACGCTGTTATATTTTCTTCATAGTCCTTGTGATCGAACTACCTGTGTGTTTATTTGTGTGTTGTCTGTCTCTCCACCTCTAGAATCTAAACCAGGAGACCTGGGCATTGTCTTGTATCCCATGCATTTCCACTTCCTGGAGCTGGGTCTGGTATACAGTAGGTTCTCAAGAACTATGTCCTACAGGAATGAGTGAACAGACCTGAGAAGTTGGGGTGCTATGAGAGAATGCAGTTATGTTCTCTAGCTCAGGCCAGGCTGTCAGGGAATGGCTTCCCGATACAGTGCATGACATTGGCTCAATTAGACACTGTACCCCAACCCAAAACCACAGCTTCTGCCATTAAGAACAGATGATGGAAACAAATGGATGGACTCCACTGACCTCTGCTGACTTCTTCCTTGAGTAGTTTGAGCCTTCCTGGAAAATCTTTAAGAGACTTTAAGCTCGGAAGTCAAAACTTGAAGAACCTCTAGTTATTGAATGTTAAAGCCAACAGTCTGTCTTGGATCGTGTTGTTGTGTGTCATACCTTTGACATTCTATTTAAACATGAGTTTTTACATTTAATAAACAGAAGGGCCCTGAGAGATTTCCTGGAGCCTTCTGCTCACATTAATCATCTTCTTGAACACGTACTGCCATGTGGACCGGGGATCTGGCCAAACTTTGAGGGAGGGGTGAAGAGGAAGAGAAGTCCTTGTACGCCCAGCTAGAATTGCCAACAGGCTTCAACTTTCCCTGAGCAAATGATAGAATGAAACAGATGCATGGCTTTTGCTAAGCCCTTCTTGCAGGATTTTGAGACTTCCTGAAAAATTAGCTCTATTCTGGAGTCGGCCTCACTCTAGGCTGCTAGGAGTACGAAACCAGGAGACTCAAAGAAAATGTCCTCAGCTTGTAAATGTTGCTCTCATGAGACTGCCGATTTCTCAAATCCTAATAGCAAAGTCTTTCTTTTTGCAAAGACACAAGACTTGAAAAGCACATATGTTTGGGAAGAGAAAGTCTGTAACTGAAATTCAGTCTAAGAAGTGAAAGCTCAACCCCAGACTTTTAGGTTGAAAAGCGTTGGTAGGGAGAAGACAGACGAGAAAGATTGGGAGACACATAGAGAGAGGTGCAAGGAAATAAAGAAAGGACAGTGTATCAGTCAGCTACCACTACAGTAGTGCTGTGTAACAAAACCATCCAGACTCAGTGACATCTATTGAGCATTTATTTCTCCCTCATGTGGTCATTGGTCAACTTGGGTTCAGCTGATCTGTTTTATGCTTGGCTCCAAGCTGCACATAAGAACCTGATCTGGCTTTGGGTCTCTCTTGTCCTTCTTGGACCAGCTTCATACTGAGGAATAAGTGGAAACACTCAAGTCTCTTCAGTCCTAGGCTTAAAACTTGCCCACTGTCACTCCGAACCCCCATTCTTTTGGCCAAAGCAAGTCACACAGTCAATCCCAATATCGCTGGGACAGGGAAGTGTATGCCTCCCATGGAGGTGCTAGTGGTGATGTTTGCTGAGCAATAATTTAATCCTCCACAGGCAGCCTGCATATCAAAGGCCACCTTTACCAGCCTCACAATATATCCTGCATTGCATTTATCCGTTTTAGTTTCCTTGGGTCCTCACAGAATTAGGACATTGAACCTTAACTAAGGTCGAGGGTATTTATGTCATGTTGCCCCGCCACCCTGTCAGTGCACTATAATTTTATTCTGCAAATAACTCCTCTCTCCTAAATGCTCCTCTGTTTCCACCACTCACTTTGAACTCTAGGACATCAGGCCCCGCTTACTGTACTTCCTTGGCCTAAAAAGGTTCAGATTCCCTTTCCCTCTCTGGACCTTT
>NW_012107809.1:1034932-1036151 GCF_000951045.1 Mandrillus leucophaeus | reverse complement strand
GCCTCCCAAAATGCTTGGATTACAGGCATGAGCCACCGCGCCCAGCCTCAAGTCTTTATAGTAGATTATGTTTCCACAATTTTCTGCAAATGTTTGCCGTTTTACGCAGGTAGTTAAATTTTAAACATATGCTGGTAAGGATAATTTTAAGTGTTGGCCAGTAGATGGCAGTAAGTTTGAACTTGATCTGGGAAATAGCTTTTCTGTAGTTTGAGGTAACAGAGCACACAAGTCAGCCTGAGCATAGCATAGGCTTAAAGGTAAACAGTTTTCGACAAAAACGTGAACTGAAATGTGACCACCAATTATGATCATAATGAGCATCTCTGTAAAGTCCGCTTGCACCTCTATACTTTATGGCATTTATTAAGAAATCTGTACTGAAGGCCCACTTTGTGCCAGGAGGGGCGGTTGTGGCACACAGGATTGTTGCCATTATGAAAGTTACATTTTAGTACAATCACTTCATTTATCATCCCAGTGCAAATGGTCTCTAAATGACCTTTCAAAGTAGGTCTATTGAGGTGCAAAGCAAAGATGTTACAGAGAGGTTTTTTAAAACGTTATTTATTGGCTCTCCCCACAATCCCAAATGGGTATAGTCATCAAGAATGAAAAGCAGATCCTGTGGCTCACTAAAATGACTTCTGCATGAACTAAGAGAAGAAAGTTTAGTTTCCAGAAGGTTGGATCATCTCTTAGATATGAAAAAACAAACTTTTATGATTCCTTGAGCTCAGAGTTGATGAATCAGCACAGACAGGTCTGGATAATGTTTCAGAGGCTTGGAAGAATGTGTCCTCTTGTTCTTCTGTCTCTAGGGCTTGTTTATGGGGTGGATAATTCAGAAAGGGAGACGCCTTCCACAGTCAGAATCATACTCTGCTGTGTTTTTCAGGTACAGCAGGTGGTCCAGGAGGATTGCCAAGGACAGAAGGCGCGTCTCCCAGGATGCCATGACGCTGGTGGTCAAGCCAGCCAGGCTCAGGTTCCCCTTGTGCGTGGTGCTACTGGAACCTCCTAGCCCCGGCTGATTAGTCCAGGGTGGGGGTCTGACGGGGCTGCTTTCAATTCACTGGAAGCCCAGCTCGGAGTGGCAGGTGTCTGAAGCACAGCAGATGGATTGGCAGCAAAGTGTGGAGGCCCAGGCACCAAGCCCCAGGGAGGGAGAGGGTGGGGGTTAAAGTGTTCAGGACAGTACGAAGGACATGAGACCCTC
>NW_012107809.1:1031691-1034612 GCF_000951045.1 Mandrillus leucophaeus | reverse complement strand
TTTTTTCTCTTTGAGACAGGGTCTCACTCTGTTGCCCAGGCTGGAGAGCAGTGTCACGATCTCGGCTCACTGTAACCTCCACCTCCACCTCTCAGATTCAAGGGATTCTCCTGCCTCAGCCTTCTGAGTAGCTGGGATTACAGGCACACACCACCATGTCCAGTTAATTTTTGTATTTTTAGTAGAGATGGGGTTTTGCCATGTTGCCCAGGCTGGTCTCGAACTCCTGACCTCATGTGATCTGCCTGCCTCGGCCTCCCAAAGTGCTGGGATTACGGGTGTGAACCACTGTACCAGGCCCCTGAGTTTCTTTATTTCTAACAGCTCCCACAGGATGCTCATGGGGCTGGTCCTTGGACCATACTGAGTAATAGTGGCTTTCAGTCCCTTTCAGCTCTCAATTCTACAACGGATGCATGTCTGAATGACTGAATGACTGAAATGACTCTGGTTTTCTAAATAGTAGGGAAAGAAAGTTGGATGCCAACATGTCCGTAGTCACTGTCTTGTGACTGCCTTGCTATTGACCCTTTACAAAAGCTATCTCATTTAATCTTCTCCACACCCAACCCTGTGATTGCCTTGTTATCCCCATCGTAGATACAATCAGAGGAGGATCAGATAACTTAAGTAACTTGCCTGAGTTGAACAGTAAACAGGTGAAGGAGGTGAAGGATTTGGGATTAGAACCAACATCAGGCTGGCCTAATGCTCATTAATTACTTACTATCTAATTACTTACTCAACACAGAATTATTTTAAAATCTGTAGGTTGTGTTGGGGGCGGCTCATGCCTGTAATCCCAACACTTTGGGAGGCCAAGGTAGGAAGATTGCTTGAGGTCAGGAGTTCAAGCATCAACCTGGCCAACATAGCAAGACCCCATCTCTATAAAAAAAAAAATGAACTAAATGCTGTACCAGGCATTGGGGACATAAGGTGAGCAAAACAGATGAGGCATCGGCCCTTATGGAGCTACCAGCTTATCAGGAAAGGTGGGCATTTAAATAAGAAATGCCACCATGGAGCAAAAACAGATCTGAAGCCGTCCACTTCTCACTGTGTCCATTGCTGCTGTCTGCTCCTTGCCTCCCTCATCTCTTGCCTAAAGGACTGTAATGATTTTCTTGCTTTTTTGTCTAGAATACTCTTCCTCAGCTCTTTATGGGGCTGGCCCTTTCCTGCACCCCAACCTCACCTGCTCCCCGAGGCAGTGTGTGGGGTAGTGGGTGACAGTGTGACTCGTAGTGCCAATACCTGGGCCTGCCTTCCAGCTCTCCTGCTTTTCAGCTGTGTGAAGCAGGGCAAGTTACTTCACTTCTCTGGGTATCACTTTTCTTATCTGGAAAAGGGGCGGTAACAGCTTCTACTCCATAGGGTTGCTGTGAGGATTAAATGAGTTAATATACATGAAGTTCTTAGAATGGTGTGTGCCAAAGCATAAGCAACATAGAAACTTCTTCCTCTGTTATTCCCTACCCACCCTGCCTACCTGCGGCACACCCCCTTCCATTCAAGTGTACCACATCACGCTGTTATATTTTCTTCATAGTCCTTGTGATCGAACTACCTGTGTGTTTATTTGTGTGTTGTCTGTCTCTCCACCTCTAGAATCTAAACCAGGAGACCTGGGCATTGTCTTGTATCCCATGCATTTCCACTTCCTGGAGCTGGGTCTGGTATACAGTAGGTTCTCAAGAACTATGTCCTACAGGAAGGAGTGAACAGACATGAGAAGTTGGGGTGCTATGAGAGAATGCAGTTATGTTCTCTAGCTCAGGCCAGGCTGTCAGGGAATGGCTTCCTGATACAGTGCATGACATTGGCTCAATTAGACACTGTACCCCAACCCAAAACCACAGCTTCTGCCATTAAGAACAGATGATGGAAACAAATGGATGGACTCCACTGACCTCTGCTGACTTCTTCCTTGAGTAGTTTGAGCCTTCCTGGAAAATCTTTAAGAGACTTTAAGCTCGGAAGTCAAAACTTGAAGAACCTCTAGTTATTGAATGTTAAAGCCAACAGTCTGTCTTGGATCGTGTTGTTGTGTGTCATACCTTTGACATTCTATTTAAACATGAGTTTTTACATTTAATAAACAGAAGGGCCCTGAGAGATTTCCTGGAGCCTTCTGCTCACATTAATCATCTTCTTGAACACGTACTGCCATGTGGACTGGGGATCTGGCCAAACTTTGAGGGAGGGGTGAAGAGGAAGAGAAGTCCTTGTATGCCCAGCTAGAATTGCCAACAGGCTTCAACTTTCCCTGAGCAAATGATAGAATGAAACAGATGCATGGCTTTTGCTAAGCCCTTCTTGCAGGATTTTGAGACTTCCTGAAAAATTAGCTCTATTCTGGAGTCGGCCTCACTCTAGGCTGCTAGGAGTACGAAACCAGGAGACTCAAAGAAAATGTCCTCAGCTTGTAAATGTTGCTCTCATGAGACTGCTGATTTCTCAAATCCTAATAGCAAAGTCTTTCTTTTTGCAAAGACACAAGACTTGAAAAGCACATATGTTTGGGAAGAGAAAGTCTGTAACTGAAATTCAGTCTGAGAAGTGAAAGCTCAACCCCAGACTTTTAGGTTGAAAAGTGTTGGTAGGGAGAAGGCAGATGAGAAAGATTGGGAGACACATGAGGTGGAAGGAAATAAAGAAAGGACAGTGTATCAGTCAGCTACCACTACAGTAGTGCTGTGTAACAAAAACATCCAGACTCAGTGACATCTATTGAGCATTTATTTCTCCCTCATGTGGTCATTGGTCAACTTGGGTTCAGCTGATCTGTTTTATGCTTGGCTCCAAGCTGCACATAAGAACCTGATCTGGCTTTGGGTCTCTCTTGTCCTTCTTGGACCAGCTTCATACTGAGGAATGAGTGGAAACACTCAAGTCTCTTCAGTCCTAGGCTTAAAACT
>NW_012107809.1:1026973-1028226 GCF_000951045.1 Mandrillus leucophaeus | reverse complement strand
AGGAGGCAGAGCCTGCAGTGAGCTGAGATGGCGCCACTGCACTCCAGCCTGGGCAACAGAGCGAGACTGCGTCTCAAAAACAAACAAACAAACAAACAAACAAACAAAAAACAAGCAAACAAAAAACTGCTGAGAAGCAGGAAGTTCCAGAACAGGAATTCTGAAAGTGCACCCATGAACCACCCGCCATCCATGTCAGCCGGAAGCTTGCTAATCATGCATGTTCCTCAGCCCCACACCAGGCCCTAGATATGAGGCCCAGCAACCTGAATTTCAATGAAACCCTTCCCATGCTCTCCGTGCACATTTGAGAATGCTGGTCTTCTTTTGTAACTTTTACTAGGGAGTCCTTGCAATATTGCTTTGGTCTGGGGAAGTAGTGCTGTTTTTCTAATTAAAAAGACCTTCATTTTCATCGGCAGGGTGGTGTGGCATCTGGGAGTTAAGAATGGCAAATGCCAAGCCGTGTGTCCGTGGGTGTGGGGCTGAGGACCGCACTTTCTGCCTATAGGCACAGTTGGAGGCTGCATCACCGCTGGAGCCTGGCGGCCCCATTCACTCAGGCTTCCCATGTGCCCACTCCACAGCAAATTGTTTCCTGGCTGGCAGTGCTTCTTGCACTTCAAAGAATTTGCCAGAACATTCTAGACCCAGGTACCTACTCAGTTCCTTAGAGGGTACTCAGGTCCCTGCAAGGGTATACCCTTTGGTGAGTCCCAGTCCTGAGCCTTGCTCACTTATCCCTCTTCTGGGACTGGGGACAATGAATACATGTGTTCCAAAGGTATACATTCCTGCTCTGCCCTCACCAGGGATGTGACTTTGGGCAGGCTTCTTGATCTCTTAAAGACTCAACTATAAAATGAGGTTAACAATACTCACCAAACTCAGAACCTGGATTTGCTGGCACTGTGCTTGTATATATCTAGGAGCGGCGGACCTTGGTCAAACTATTTTTTCCTAATAGTAGCTTTGACAGGAGGAAAATGTCACAGGAGAGAAACAATGCTGGAAGATAGAATAATGCACCCCCCTGCCAAAGATCACCACACCTTAATCCCCGGAACCTACTACTGTAACCATTCTCCAGGCAGGCCAATGTCACCAATCACAAGGGTCCTTATAGAAGGGAGGCAGGAGAGTCAGAGTCAGAGAGGGGGAGACAGGTAGGTGGAAGCACGGAGAGAGAGAGAGAAAAGAAGAGGAAGGAAGGAAGGAAGGAAGGAAGGAAGGAAGGAAGGAAGGAAGGAAGG
>NW_012107809.1:1022111-1024543 GCF_000951045.1 Mandrillus leucophaeus | reverse complement strand
TAACTCCTCTCTCCTAAATGCTCCTCTGTTTCCACCACTCACTTTGAACTCTAGGACATCAGGCCCCGCTTACTGTACTTCCTTGGCCTAAAAAGGTTCAGATTCCCTTTCCCTCTCTGGACCTTTGTATTCTTGGTTTGAATACTGAGGGCCACCCCCTACCCCCATAGAAAACCTAGCTATTGCTCAGTATACTGGAATTTTTCAAAAGTCCCCTTAAACAAACAAGGGTTCAGGGACCTGGGAGCTAGAGTTTCAGACTCACCTTAATGAGATTTTCCTTTCTCTGCAGGAAATTGAATAGAAAGGTTATTTTCATAGTTAATAAGTGTATTTTGTTACTGCCAAGCTAAAAATCAGAAATTGACATATCAAAACTGACAACAGCAAAACCTAAACACATTTTCCTGTTTGCCCTGCAGCGCACATGCGCGGTGCCTCTCACTTTGGCTTTGATCTTGCAATTTGCAGGCAGCTGGGTTCACAGGCACCCACTTAGGTAAACAGGAGGAATGGGAACCCTAAAGGGCTGTGAGGCATGGCAGCAGCTTTCTGCTTCCCCAGGTGGTGTTGACTGCCGATTACAGTGGGCAACAGCAGTCCTTGCCCCCAGTGAATCGGCAGGACCCAGCTCATGTTGTGCAAATTCACTCAGTGGGAGAGACTTGGGCGGCGTGGATATCTGCCCTGCCCAATTCCTGTGAGAAGCAGGAACAGGCTTCCTGTCACCTCCCTTCTTCTCCAACAGCAGATCCAGCCTGGTGCCCTTTGAGGACTGGGTGAGAAAGGAGGGGAGGGCCCCATGTGTTTACAAGTAGAGTATTTTGGATAGTGAAGGAGTCTCTGAGTGAGGAGTTAGCAACACTGAGTTTCCACTTTTATAGGGAGGGAAACCCTGGGAGCCCACTTTCAAAATAGGAGAGGAAGGTTTAGGGGAAATGAAGTAACTGTCTTATGGGATCTGCCTCTATCTGGCTTTTGTTCCAGTGATGTCTGGGGAGCTGGTCCGTGACATTGAGACTCACCTTGGGCAAACCCTGGGCTGAGGACCATGGAGAAGATCAAAGGGCACTGAACTTGCTCTTCCAGCTTTGGACCTAAGCAGGGAGACAGGAAGAACATGCAAGGAAGGTTTACAAACACGCAGACCAGCGGGGCACAGGTGCAAATCCTACTGCAAAACTCTACCAACACTCTCTGCAAAATTCAAAAAATATTTATTGAGCATCTCCTCTGTACCATGTTCCTCTTTGTGGGCTTGCCAGAAGCGAAATTGATAATTCCAATCATGTCTTGTCTCATTGATTAGTAATTTTAGTTAGCTAACTTCTTTTATTTATTTGTTTATTTTTATTTTTTGAGACAAGATCTCACGCTGTTGCCCAGGCTGGAGTGCAGTGGAGCGATCTCGGTTCACTGCAACCTCTGCCTCCTGGGTTCAAGTGATTCTCTTGCCTCAGCCTCCCGAGTAGCTGGGATTAGAGGTGTGCACCACCACACCTGGCTAATTTTTGTATTTTTAGTAGAGACTCATGAACCACTGTGCCTGGCCTGTTAGCTAACATTTTTGAGCACTTTTGATATGATAAGTCCTTTTTGAAAAGATGACCTCATTCATTCTCTGCAATTCCCTTTGAAATACACACACTGCTCTCCTCCCCCCACTTCATAGACAATCAAATGGAGACACAGAGAGGTTATTAACTTGTCCAAGGGCTCACAGCCAGCAAAGGTAAGAATCTGGGAGTAAACCTGGTAGTCTGGCTCTGGAGTCCTCCCTGTAAGGCTACCTGTCCCGTTTTCACCACAGCAACACTCTCTAAATTAGCGAGGATAGGTCCTCAGCTTGTGGTGGGCTCTCCCCAGCCACCCCGCCATTACTACACAGGTCTTGGTGGTTTGGCGATGGATCTCTTGAGTCCAGCCTGAGAGGGAGAGTCAGAGGCTGGTGCTGAGAGTGTAGATGATCTCCTACACCTTGTGTCCCCCCAAATCCATGACACCAGTCTCCCCGGCAATGCCAGCATTCCTCATCTGTCCCATAATGTTTATGGAATAGGAAGGCTGATACTCCTTCCCTGCCCTTGGACCACTGCAGTCCTGGGTCAGTCTCAGTCTGTGACTCGGGGGCCCCTCCAGTGGCTCACAGGCAGTGGGGGGCGGTAGTGAGATCCACAGCCCCGTAAACCCTCCTCTTGGGAAACAGGGAGTCTAAACTGCTGAAGAGGAGGGGCGCGGTGGCTCATGCCTGTAATCCAAGCACTTTGGGAGGCCGAGGCAGGTGGATGACCTGAAGCCAGGAGTTCGAGACTAGCCTGGCCAACATGGTGAAACCCTGTCTCTATTAAAAATGAAAAAATTAGCCAGGCGTGGTGGTGGGCACCTGTAATCCCAGCTACTCGGGAGGCTGAGGCAGGAGAATTGCTTGAACC
>NW_012107809.1:993148-1016746 GCF_000951045.1 Mandrillus leucophaeus | reverse complement strand
GGAGGAGAAGGGGGGAGGAGGGAGAGGAATGGGAAGGGAGCGGGAGGGAGAGAGAGAGATTTGAAGATGCTGTGCTGATGCTGGCCTTGAAGATGAAAGAAGAGATCACAAGTCAACGATCCTGCAGGAAGCCTCAGGAAACTGAGAAAGGTAAGAAATTTATTCTCCCTTAGACTTCCTAGAAGAAATACAGTCCTGCTGGCATCCTGAGGTTAGCCCACTGGGACCCATTTCAGACTTCTGAACTATAAGATCACGAATCTGTTTTAAGCCACTAAGTTTTTTGGTCATTTGCTACAGCAGCCATAAGAAAATGCCTCAGCTAGGATTCTTGGACTTGACTCCAAATGAGGGCCAGAAGTCTGGGAAGCTGACAGAGACCTATTGCCCAGAGGCACTCCTTTCTTTCCTTCCAGATGGGCGCAGTGCCTGTTATGTGACCACCCTGGTCATGTCCTCTGCCTGCGCAGCTGTAGTGCAGCCCTCATTCATATGTAATTTCTCATATCTCCATCTTTCTTCTCTGCTGCTTACCCCTACCCCATTGACAGCCCCTGGTTAGGGTTGCCCGAGTATGCAAATAAAAATACAACATTGCCCAAGACATGCTTATACTAAGACATTATTCACCATTTATCTGAAATTCAAGTTGAAATGGCGTTTTGTATTTTATCTGGCAACCTTATACCTGGAAGATGCCCAAGAAAACACCTGCAGAATTAGGTCTTGGGATCTGTTTGCTCCACCCCTGGAGAATTTTTCAGCTGGACTAAAAGCCCCTTAGCCATTTGTGTTCTGTCTTGCCCACCTTTTTTATTTGCCTCAACTGACTGTGTTCTTGTTGCAGCTGCTGCCTGTGTGCTTGAGAAAAGTCATTGAAATTAGAGAACAGGAGAGAAAGACAGAAGCAGTTGATGAAGAAGAAGTCAAAGAACAGATGTGAGGACTTGACTCAAGTTTTCAGTGGTTTCTGCTAGTGCCATGTAAGGTGCATTATTAAGGTTCCATCTTCTCTGACCATGTTGGGCTGGTTCTGAGCCTTTGGAATGAGCGGACTTTTGAATCCTACACCCTTTAGGGAGTGGAGGCACATTAGTGGGTGGCTTAAACAACAGAAATGTATTATCTCACAGTTCTGGAGGCTGGAAGTCCAAGATCAAGGTGTCAGCAAGGTTGGTTTCTGGTAAGGGCCCTCTCCTTGGCTTGCAGTTGGCCACCTTCTTGCTGCCTGTCCACATGATTGTCTCTCTGTGCATGGGTGTGCATGAGGTCATCATGATACCTTCATGTATGACGTTCTGTGCTAGATTTGGGGGTTGCTTTTTATTCAAGCACAAGGCAACAAACACTGATGAATAAACCCAGAAACCTCAAGCAGAGTTTCTTACATTTCATTGGCTAGAGCCAACGGTGTGTTAGTGTTGGCTTGTATTGACTTGCAAGGGCCAGTTGTTAAATTTCCAGAAAACATGGTAGTTGATACTCAAAATGCATCCATATTAGGCCATTCTTGCATTTCTATAAAGGAATGTATGAGACTGGGTAATTTATAACGAAAAGAGTTTTAATTGGTTCACAGTTCTGCAGGCTGTACGGGCAAAACAGGAGCAAGAAAGAGAGAGCAGAAGTAGGTGCCTCACATTGTTAAACGAACAGATCTTGTGAGAATTCACTCACTATCATGAGGATAGTACCAAAGGGATGGTGCTAAACCATTTATGAGAAATCCTCACCCATGATCCAATCACCTCCCCTGCAGGCCCCACTTCCAGCATTGAGGATTAACATTTCAGTATGAGATTTGGGCCAGGACAAATATCCAAAGTGTATCAGCATCACTTTTTAATTATTTTACTACAGATAGCTATTATCTATGCTCTTGTTATTTATGTTTCTTACATCTGCGTGGTGGAAATACTATAAAGTGATGTGTTACAGCACGTCTCTCCCAGCTCCCTGTTCAATGAGGCCATGCTGGTGACTTGAAACTGTCTGTGATCATATTTATGCAATAGAAATCAGCAAACTGGCTATAGATTAGAATTTTTTTTTCTTTTTCAATTGGAGGGCAATTTGTTAAACATCCCTGGCCAGACTGGGACACAAACCTACCCCTAAACCGATAACTAGCAAAAGGGAATAAGATTATCATGTCTGGCACAGATTTATCATGATTTATCTCCTGGACATGGGCTCTTTTTCTCTGAACATAATGCCATTGTCTCAGTCTATTTTGTACTGCTATAACAGCATACCTGAGACTAGGTAATTTATAATAAACAAAAATGTATTGGCTCACAAGTTTGGAGACTGGGAAGTCTAATACCGAGGGGCCTGCATCTGGTAAGGGCCTTCTTGCTGAGTCATAACTTGGCAGAAGGACAAAGAGAGGGTGAGAGAGAGAGCAAGCAAGAGGGGGCCAAATTTGTCCTTTTATAAGGAACCCACTCCTGAAATAATGGCACTAATCCATTTGTGAGGGCAGTGCTCCCATGACCCAAGCACTCGCATTAGGCCCCACCTACCAACACTGTAGCATTGAAGATTAAATTTTCAACACATGCTTTTTGGGGAACACATTCAAAGCATAGCAACTGTCAATACCTGTACTGTACCATTATGGAGTTCATGAGCAAGCAATAAAGAGTAGGGTGGGGGGACTGAGCTGTTGTTAGATGACAAGAAATATACAAAGACAGCATTATGAGAGCTCAGAAAAAAGAGAAATCTTTTCTGATAGAGAATTTTGGAGGTTTTATGGGGGAAGTTAACAGGTGAGCAGAGCTATGAAGAATGATAAGATTTTATCAGGAAGTGCTAAAGAAAGGAGACTGCCCCAAATTGAGGGAGGCATGCACGCAAAGAAGTGCTTGGGAACAGCAAATCATTCTGTTCTGAAAAGAAGAGGAAATTGACTGATAGGGAAGGGAGATTGACTCTTGCTTGCTGGGGACCTGGATACCAGGCTAAGGAAATCGAACCACTAAGCACTGGGGAGCCACTGGGCAGGGAGAAAAATAATCCAAACCTTATATTGGTAAGGCCAGTCTCTTACCAGAGAGTGGGGTCAAGTGGAGGAGACAGAGAACTGGGAGGGGGAGAGGCCAATCGGTCAGCAACTGTGACATTTTGGGTTATCAGTAACAAAGTTAATTCTGATTTAGAGTGCTCTCAATAAAAATAAAAAAGACCAACTGGACCAGGTTAATAACTGAAATTAGTGTCTTAGACATCACTTACAATGGCTATCACTCATTAAGCACCTACTGTTTGTCAGACACTCTTCACATGTAATTAGTTTACTGAAAAGTGTGGAACAATCAAGAAACAGCTTTGTTTTTCTTCTACCTCTGTCTTCACTCCCTGTCTGTTAGATATGCTGCCCCGGCCATGATATCTCTGCCCAACCGATAGCTTTCCCCACATCTTTCCTGCTTATTTCATCTCTTCATTAGGACAACTTCATCTTCAGGTGTTTAGTATGATACAAATCCAAAATTTCATCTCACATTCAGTTTGAAGTCTCTCTCTTTTCCTCTAAATCAGACAGGTCCCAGGCAAGACATCTGCAGTGAGAAGAAGCTGGTGGTCTTTTTTTCCCCCCTCTCTCTCTCTTTCTCTCTTCCATGTTCTATTTCTTCCTCTTGAGGATGGAAGGAAAGGTCAGTGATAAAGGGGCAAAAGTGGTGTCATCTGTAATTCTTCAGTGGTCAAAGGACCTTTGGCAAATGATGAGCCCTTCTCTTTTGGGGCAACTTTGTGATTTTCCAGAGACCACTCTCCCATGCACACACATTGTGTGAGGACCTCCAATACTGCATCATGTTCTGGTGCAAAGACACATTCTCTGGTCAGTTCCTGCTCTGGTGGAATAGCCCATGTGACTTCCTTCTGCCCCAGGGTGACCAGGCCTGGCTACTTCCTGTGATGTCTCCTGGGTCCATGGATCCATCCCTCTCTTCTGTGAACTGAATGCCTGTGTCTGCTCCCAAATTCGTATGTTGAAACCCTAATCCACAATGTCATGGTATCTGGAGGCCTTTCAAAGGTAATTGAAGCATGAGGGTGGGGTCCCCATGAATGGGACCAGTGCCCTTATAAGAAGAGACACTAGAGAGATGATTCCTCTCTCCACCATGTGAAGACACAGCAAGAAGCCATCCTTTTGCAAGCCAGGAAGAGGGGCCTCGCCGGGGACTGATTTGACTGGCAGCTTGATCTTGGATGTCCCAGTCTTCAGAACTGTGAGGAATAAATTTCTAATGTTTGAGCTCCCCAGTCTATATTTTTGTTATAGAAACCCTAACTAACTAAGACACTCTCTATCTTTGGAAACCTGGCTCCAGTCAGGCTCTTTCTTAACACTCCGCAACACCAGACACCAGAGACAAACCCTGAATCCAGTAGACACAAGTTCCCTTGGAACTATGTTCCCAAATTGAGGTCCCATGAGAGGAAGGATCAGTTTTCCCTGTGACAGAAACAGCACCCTCCGCAAATGTTTCTAGATGCAAGGTTTGAAAGGTGTGGTTTCATGGTGAGGGAAAAGGAAAATGGCGCAGAATTCCCTGGCCATTCAGTTGACCCCCTTATCAAAGAAATTCTCTCTCTTTCTCCCCTTTATATTTGTAGGGGCAGGAGAAAGGTGAAGGGGTACATGTTGAAGGACAAATTTCATGATCTCTTAGCAAATCATGGACTCACATGTCGTCCCACTCTTTGGAATGTTGGACAACTTGTCATTCTCTGTCTATAGTCGCAACCTGAGTCTAGAACCCCTTCAGTATCCCTTTTAAATTTAATATCATTCAAATCTTTTAATATAATTTAATATCACTTAATTCTCACAAAAACCCTATAAGGAATGTTTATACACTGTCGGTGAGAATGTAAACAGTTCAGCTGCTGTGGAAAGCAGTTTGAAGATTTCTCATAGAACTTAAAACAGAACTGCCATTCAACCCAGTAATCCCCTTACTGGGTATAAATCCAAAAGAAAATAAATTGTTCTACGAAAAAGACAGGTACTCACATGTTCATTGTAGCACTATTCAAAATAGCAAAGACATGGAATCAACCTAGGTGCCCATCAGTGGTAGACTGGATGAAGAAAATGTGGCACAGATACATCATGGAATATTATGCATCCATTAAAAAGGATGAAATAATATTCTTTATAGCAACATAGATGCAGCTAGAGGCCATTATCCTAAACAAATTAATGCAGGAACAGAACACCAAGTAATGCATGTTTTCACTTATAAGTGGGAGCTAAACATTGTGTACTTGTGGACATCAAGATGGCAACACGAGTCACTGGGGACTACTGGAAGAGGGAGGGAGAGAAGGGGACGAAGGTGGAAAAACTGACCATTAGGTACTATGCTCAGTACCTGGGTGATGGGATCATTCATACCCTAAACCTCAGCAACATGCAATATACCCAGTAACAAACCTGCATGTGTACCTCCTGAATCTAAAATAAAAGTTGGAAACACAATAAAATAAAAATTTAAAAATCCTGTAAGGTGAGTACTATGGATGAAGAATCTAAGACTTGGGGGCTGAGTCATTTGCCCGCTATTCCATACATAGCCAGGCCTAGGAAATGAATTCCAGTCTTTCTGACTCCAAAGATGAAGTTCTTCACTCCTTCCTGATACCATCTTTCAAAAGATGAGCTAGATTTTGAGTCTACGAACCTGGGAGGCTGGGGTACCATTAACAGTTAGAGTGAATTAGGATGAGAAGTGATATGGGATATGACAATTAGCTCCATTTTAGATATGGTAAGTTTGAAGTTGTGGGAGACGTTGAACACCCCAGCAATGCCCTGTGGGTAACAGTAACTTGCACGTTTCACTAGGGAAGGGCGGACTTGCTCAAAAGGTAACAGGTGAAGGGGAAAGCCAGAAAGCTTTTTATTGCAGGCCGATGCAATAAGCCTCAGCTTGGACTGTATTTGTCAGTTGGACTGTATTTGTCTCCTTTCTGATGATTCTGAGAAAACAGATCTACCTTAATAATGCTGATAATTTGCTGAAAGTTCATTTACTGTTACTATCACTTGGCTTCCACGAGATGGCAAAGTATATTATCTTTCTTCTAAAGATAAACACAGGGGCCTGGGTGTGGTGGTTCATGCCTGTGATCCCAGTGCTTTGGGAGGCCAAGGCAGGAGGATCACTTGGGACCAGGTGTTCAAGATGGGCCTCAGCAGCATCATGAGACCCCGTCTCTACAAACAATTTAAAAATTAGAGGGGCACGGTGGCACACACTTGTAGTGCTACTGAGGAGGCTGAGATGGGAAGGATTGCTTGAACCCAGGAGTTCAAAGTTACAGTGAGCCAAGATCACGCCATTGCACTCCAGCCTGGGTGATAGAGTGATACCCTGTCTCAAAAAAAAAAAAAAAAAAAAAATCAAAAATAAGCATCGAGATGGAAGCATCCAGGACACAAGCGCAAAATTCAGCTTTCAAATCCTCCACATTCAGGGAGCTCAGAGAGAGGCCCAGATGTCCACATGGGGAGGGAAGAAAAGAGAACAAGTCTGGGGATTTCTCTTCCGTAGGGCCATGACAGCACATGGCCTCAGAACTAGAAAGCCTTACAGGAAGCTAAATAGGCAGCTCTTGGTTCCTTAGCTGGTGGATGCCAGCTAATCCCACAGCAGCCTGGCGGAATGAGGACGGGGCTCACCCCTGCCTCTGTCATTCACTAGCTGTCTGACCTTGGATGGATTACCACCCCTCAGCGCCTCAATCCCTTCACCTGTGAAATGTGAAAAATGATGCCTCACACATGTTGTTTGGAGAATTAAATAAGAGACCACATGTAACAGACATTCATTCCTCCCTCCTGCCACTGTTCATTGTCACCTGCTGTCACTTGTGACTTTCGCAGTGCCTATATAGGGCAGGCTTTAATAGATGTTGGTACCCCTGTCAATCCTAGGCCACATTTGGTTTTGGAGTGGATTTTTTTTTTTTTTTTTTTTTTGAGTTTCGCTCTTGTTGCCCAGGCTGGAGTGAAATGGCGCGATCTCGGCTCACCACAACCTCTGCCTCCCGGGTTCAGGCCATTCTCCTGCCTCAGCCTTCCTGAGTAGCTGGGATTACAGGCATGCGCCACCATGCCGGACTAACTTTGTATTTTTAGTAGAGACAGGGTTTCTCCATGTTGGTCAGGCTGGTCTCAAACTCTCAACCTCAGATGATTTGCATGCTTTGGCCTCCCAAAGTGCTGGGATTACAGGCGTGAGCCACCGCGCCCAGCCTGGAGTGGATTTTTATGCCTACATCTTAATTGGATGAGGCTGGTGTTCCAGAGATGAGCCTCTCACTGGTGGCACTGGGAAGCTGTGACCTAGAAGGGACCGGGAGCCTGGAACCTCCTCCTGAGGCCCCTCCTCTTGATCTCTTGTCCTGGAAGCCTTGGTTCTGTGCTTGGGTGTCAAGGAGCTCCCCTGATTGCAAAGTCAATGGGAAGCGAATGTAATTAAGGGAGGGTGTGGAATAGTAAAAGAGTAGCACACTTTTTTTTTTTTTTTTAGGTGAGGTCTCGCTCTGTCATCCAGGCTGGAGTGCAGTGGCATGAACTTCGCTCACTGCTGCATCAACCTCCTAGGCTCAAGCAATCTTCCCACCTCGGTTTCTCAAGTAGCTGGGACTACAGGTGCATGCCACAGGCCTGGCTAATTTTTGTATTTTTTCATAGAGACGGGGTCTTGTTATGTTGCTCAGGCTGTTCTCGAACTCTTGGCCTCAGGTGAGCTTCCTACCTCGGCCTCCTGAAGTGCTGAGATTACAGGCATGAGCCACTGCACCCAATCAAGGGTAGCACATTCTGACCCACTGAGTCACACAGGATCAGATCCACAACCCCTCGTCCCTCATTATGTACAAGAGGAAATTGATACCCAGGGAGGCGCCTGACTTGCTTGGAGCCACACTGTAAGTTAGTGATAGATGCTGAGACTGGGATACAGACTTTAGAATTTCCAGTCCAGAGTATATCCTCTTTTCTCATAGAAGTGGCTTTTATGGTCAGTGAATTCAAAAGCAAAATTTACCAGACATAACATACAGCGAGGACGATTGGAAACGCAATTGCCCAATCAACTGCCTCCTTTATCATGCACTGCTGCACCCTCCGCACGAAAGGCCTCTTGGTTGGGAAGGCATGCCCTTCCCGAAGACACCAGGAAAGAACCGGCATCAAGGAACAATGCCATTCAAGTGTATTCGTTGATTCACTCATCTACTCATTCCCTGAAATGTGTATTGAGCTATGTTCTGTGAACAATGCTAAGTGCTGAATAATGTATACTTGTCTGACTTCTCTTCCTAGGCAAGAAGGAGGATCTGAAATTCTACCTGGGCTGGGTTTCCAAGACCTGAGGTGCGTCTTGAAGTTGTGAGGCTGGCCCTGGGCTGTGGCATCAGGTTTAGGAAACCAGGAGGCTCTGTGTTATACTTGAGGGGGGCCAGGAAGCCAGGGAAGTCAGAAACATCCAATTCAAGGAGGCAGAGGGAGGGGAGTGCCATGCTTGGAGCAGAGCCAGCCACCGGGAGTCGGCAGATGTAGCATGGGTTCAGGTGGCCCAGAAAATCTCCCAGCGGTCTCCAGAGAGGCCCTGCGGGAGAGCAGATGGATGGGAGGGAAGGGCCAAGCAAGCCATGTGGCTTTGACAACATTTATCACTGCTAATGAGTGAACTGGATACTTTAGTATGGATTAGACACATGTTGATGGTTTTTGACTGTTCTCCTTAAAGGGAATGAGGGCAGGAGGCTCTAAGCTGAGGGATACTAGAGACCACAGGCTCCCAGCCCTCTTCCATCGGTGGCTTCACAGCATGCTCAGGTGCAACACCCTCCCATTGTGACATCTTTTGAGACAGGAATAATACAGGGTGGTCTCAGGAGAACAGAAAATCACATGACTAGCAAAACGAAACTGTTGTAATAGCCACAGAGGCTATGGGCTGATGAGACCCTGAAAACCAGGGTGTGGACCAAGCTGGCTAAGACTGACTGCATCCAACATGGTGCTGGATCTGACTAGATTTCACCTAGGACCTCATTATTCACTCATTAACATACTAAACACACACCCACCAGTACCATGACAGCTCTGAGACCACCCATATTTGGTGTAAAAATGGGTGGCATCACAGCTTTGAGAGACCTCCACCTTTTTTCCGGGAATCTTCATGAATATTCCACCCCTTGGTTAAAGAAATCCATAGAGTTGGCCGGACGCAGTGGCTCACACCTGTAATCTCAGCACTTTGGGAGGCTGAGGAGGGCGGATCACCTGAGGTCAGAAGTTCAAGACCAGCCGGGCCAACGTGGTGAAACCCTGTCTCAACTAAGAATACCAAAATTAGCTGGGTGTGGTGGCGTGCACCTGTAGTTCCAGCTACTTGGGAGGCTGAGGCAGGAGAATTGCTTGAACCCCAGGAGGCAAAAGTTGCAGTGAGCTGAGATAGTACCACTGCACTCCAGCCTGGGCTACAAGAATGAAACTATGTCTCAAAAAAAAAAGAAAAGAAACCCATAGAGTAGAGGTAGCAACCCCAAACTCCATTGTGTGTCTCTGTCTTGAGCACACCCACATCCCCTTTTCTTGAGTGTGTACTTTTCCCTTTGCAATAAATCTCTATACGCTCACTATTTTCTGACTTGTCCTTGAATTCCTTCTTGTGATGGTGTCAACAGCCTGGACACAAGCTGGGGCCCAGGTCCCACCGGCATTTGGGGACCTCCTCCAGCCCAACGGCATCACTTTGATTACATTCGCCCTCTCCCCACACACACATCAAGGAGGAGAAAAAAGGGGAGGCAGCAAATGCTTACACCTAGAATCTTGGATGGGGAGACACCAGAGTTGGAAAAATTCTTCTAGAAATTCTGCTGCCATGCCCCTCCACCTCCCCAAGAATGTGCCTTTCCTTGTTGGGAATCACAACTGTGGACAGAGAGGGCGCCGGAAGCACAGGTGCACAGTGGAAGTCAGTAACAGCATTTATTGAACACACAAAGTGCAGAGTACTGGGCAAAACACTGGAAGGAAATACAGTGGAGGTTCGACAGCTGTTGTCAGCCTCATGAAGGTTACATTTGATTTGAACCGTGGGAACACCGGTTAAACATACACAGACGTATGTAAACAAGCCACAGAAATACATACATGCTTTTTCACTACTACATGCTTATGATACAAGATTCCCACAGGAACTGGGGTACAAGAAGCCACTGAGACACGCAGCTTAACTGAAGAGCAAAGATACAAGTCTCCATTCCAGGGTTCAAGTTCTACCTGGCTACTCTGGGGATGAGTGGGAGCTACCAGAAGACACTAGAAAATACCAGAGAATGATGATGAATGTGTTTTCTTAGCTCTATTAGCCACTGTATTTCAAACTCAAATTAGCATTCTACTTTAGCATGATATAAAGGCAGTTAACAAAGTACTAGAAAAGAATTATGTCAATTTTTTAAAAAAGAGTAAAATCAGACCTTCTTAAAGGACAAAGATTCTAAAAGTTAATGCCTTTTAAAATTCTTTTTAAAACAAGCTTCCATATGTGAAAGACTTTCCAATAAATTTAGTGAACAGGGGCATTTCACTACTCTATATCTGGGAAATTGTTTTTATTTTTATGTGCTTTAAAATATTTTTAAATTTTATGTGCTTTAAAAATATTTTTAAGTAGGGTTGCCAGATAAAATACAGGATGTATTTTAGTGCATGAGACGTGGTCATCCTAAAAGCTATTCATTGCTAATCTGAAGTTAGAATTTAGCAGCTATTTTTAGGTTAACAGGCCTTTGGAACTTCCAGAGCTTCCGAATAATGGGGGGCCTAATTTATCTTCATTTATATGCTAACACTGCCAGAAAGAAGGATTTTTTCTTCTGGCAGGAAAATTGTAGATAATGTAGGACTTACTCAAATATTGGAGAGATTTTCATTTCTTACACCCTTTATTGTCACCATTTTAGCAGTGCGTGTTTGAGTCGGTTGAATTTTTACCTTGAAATCTTTGACTGAGGTGGCTAGTGACAGATAGTAAAATTAGATTTCAGTCTGAGGAAGTCTGGCTTGAGAGGTCCCCTGTACTAGTCATGCACTCAATAATTTCTTCCGTTAGCACGTGACAATTCCCTTCTCCAAAAATGTGACACTCACATCTTGTCCCATTACCCATCTGCTATGTTATTCATCATCACTTCTTGTCACTCTCTTTCCTTTTCCCCTTTCCAGATTGAATTCTTTTGAGAATTGAAATCCTTGTGTGCCACACAGAGCATTGGGCCTGGATCAATGGACGGCCATAACTCCATGGAAACAAAAAAAAGCAAAGCTCACTTCTCAGATGCCTAGAGGCATGAAACTATGAACAATGGTTTTTGTTGTTGTTGTTGTTTATTTGTTTGTTTCCTGTTTGCTTCCCACAGTAGCAGGCAAACTTGCTTCTGTCAAATACGTTCATGTTAATTTGTGTAAGTGGACAGGACAATGTTGCTCTAAAAAAAAGTAAGAAGTGTTGGTAGACTGAACTGATACATACTATTCTAGAAATGCACTTCCTGGTATCTGAATGTACAGCTTGTATCTTATTTAAGATTTCTAAGTCAGAGGAGAGATATTTCAACACTAATTCTGCTAAGAAATGAAGTTCACATGAAACTTGGTCATGAAGGAATGTAAAATTATAATACTAGCTGAATTCCTATATCCAATAACTATTCTTTTTTTTTAAAGAACACCAAGGAGTATATTTATATGTAAAGGACATAATTTATGCTTGGTTTACACATATACATAAAATTAGCCAATTATTAGCAAGCATATAGATTGCATTTAAAGGCATAGACAGTTCTGACATTCAAAAGCTATTTGTTAACTGAGTCCAAGTATGCCAGATTTAATTCTGGGCCTGATTATGTGTGTTTCTATCTTTGGCCAGGTACATGTAACTTACAATGTTCCTTTGTTCCTGGAGATCTTTTCTGGGAAAAAGGAAGTGTAGATGAATATGAGAAATTGAGTGGAGGCAAATAAGTCGTAAGGTTTAATATCACCACATAAAGGAGAAATTAAGTAATATATATCATTAAAATAGAAAAAATATTCCCATGCACCTTCTGCCACTTAACATTCCTTAAAGTAAGATAGAATTCCATCTAGCTATTTGCCTTATACTCTTTTCTTTTTAAAAATGCTAAATTCAAGGCTGGGCGTGTTGGCTCATGCCTATAATCCCAGTAGTCCCAGCTACTATGAAGGCTGAGGTGGGAGGATCATCTGAGCCCAGGAGGCAGAGTTTGCAATAAGCTGAGATGGCACAACTGCATTTCAGCCTGGGTGACAGAGCCAGACCCAGTCTCAAAAAAAGAAAAGAAAAGAAAAGAAAAGAAATAAGTTCAAAATTCCATCTTTCAGACATTGCTTATGCTATTCTGATGAAAACTAGCTTATGACTCTGAATGTTCTTGGCCGGCCTCAAGATGAAGAAATCAGGCTGCTGTCATACCCAGGACAAAATGGCCAGAGAGGGTTTGCTTCGTGTTCGCTTTGTGGTCACAATGTTGTGGAAGGCTACAGTGGATATATGAGAGGGTGACGGGCTCCCTACAGGCAGAGCAACCGCCACAATTCTGCATGAGCAGAAAAAGCAGAGCATGGAAATGTGTCACAGGAGGAGTGAGAGCCCACCTTGGATGTTCTAGAAGGTTTGAAAGCTCACTAAGCCCCACATCTCCATTTTGAACATGTGTTTAGCAACTCCATTTGCAGTAGGAGCCCTGTTGGACTCCTGTCCCTGGCCTGCTGAGAGTTTTCTGATGGTGCGTGTTACTTAACATTTCCTGCTTTGAACTGCCTAGAAACCAAGTCATGGCCCCACTGAAGCAGTGCTCTGGAATCCAGATGAAGGATGAAAAGCAGACCTTGAAGAGTTCCCACTGGAGATGGAACCTTCCTTCTCCATCACCCCTGCTTCCTTCTCTTCCTGATCTCTTCTTCTGTTCTTCCTCCTCTGCCTCCTCCCCTCCTTCCTTCTGCAGCGGAAGGTCAGGGGACAGCTCACTGGGGTGGCGCCGAGGCACTCATATGGCTGTATGAGAACCTGGACAGAGAGGCTCCTGTGGTCCTGCCTTCCTCCTCCTCCCCCACCTCTCCCCTCGCCCCTGGGGGACCAGGATTGGGGCAGCAGGGGAAGGTGGCCATGAAGCCGAGGCGGAAGCGTTTGTTCATGAAGCAGTAGATGATGGGGTTGACGCAGGAGGAGGTGTAGGACAGGAGGAGGATGAAGGAAATGGGGGTCCCTGAGAGGCGGCGCTCCGCAGAGGCGGTGTCGTAGGCCCGCCAGGCGTTGGCGCTGAAGATGGGCATCCAGCACAGGAAGAAGAGGACCACGATGACGATGAGCATGCGGATCACCCGCTTCTTGGCCATCAGGTTGGCCGCGGAGCTGCTGCTCCGGATGCGGTGGGCCCTGCTGCTGCTGCCGGTGGACAGCTGCCGGAGCTCCAGCTTCCTCGCGGGCCTGGACTTCTGCAGGTAACACCCATCACTGTCCTCATATTTGCCGCTGCTGGTGTTGCTGGGTTTCCTTTCTGGATGGGCAAGAGACCACTCATTGTTGGGGATGGGTCATGCCCGGTAGAAGGCATGGAGCCCCCACTCCCCTCCATGAAGAAGGCCAAACCAAAAAGGAACTGAAAAATGGCAGACGACCTGGCCTTACACTGACATGGGTAAGCATTGATCTATACTAGTTCTTCCCTTTAATGAAAAGCTGCTTAAAATGAGCAAAATATATGATAAAAACAATATCTTATGCATGTAGCTTACAAGAAAAAAATGATTAAAGAATGAATATTCACACTCTTCTCCTTCGCTTCCTTAGCTCCCCAGAGGGAAGGTTCGGGCTTGCTGGGTAAGATTCCAGATTGCTTTTATTATGAGGAATTTGGAAAAGAAGGAAAAAACCCATGAAAACCAAAGAAGCCAGAGAGACTCAGTTATCTATGCAGTAGAGAGCTGAGTTAGGGCATGGAGTGAGAAGGGAAAAGCTATGTCAACACGGGTGTCGAGGTCAATTTTCATGGACAGTGGATTGCAATGAATGGAGAAGGAGTGAGGCTTTGTGGCCACTGCAGGGTGAGAATAAAAAGGAGGAGAGAGGATGAGGAGAAGGAGACAACAAAAACCTGGCTGTGGGTTAGGAATCAAATCCCTTCCAGTGCCTTTGGAGAGACACAAAACAGGCTGGAATTACAAGTAGCTTTGGTTGTGGAAGGGGCTCTGTTTGAATACAGCACTACAGAACTTCCGGCACAGAAGAGGCCTCGGCTTGTTATTGGGTTATGTGTGTGTTACTTTATTCCACTCAGAACGCTTTTGAAAGGAAAGATTTCCCCATGCTACAGATGAGAAAATGGAGACACTGGGCCTCATGACTGTGCTTCTTGACACAGAGTCTCATAAGAATACCTAAAACATTTTCCAACAAACTTTACATAAACTCGGGTATTTCTATTTAAATGATAGGAAACAAGCTTTTGTGCTCATTTGGCATAAACACACAGCTACAAGATAGTTACCTTTAGCAGATTTCTTCTGGCTAGCCTCAAATTTGATTCCCTGGTAGAGTTCCAAAGAGATTAATCCATATGCCACCATCATCACAATTCCAGGAATAAGAAAGAGGATGAGTAACAGGAATGTGTGCCTAATGAAATCAGAAGAAATCCAATAACCAGCAACTTTAGGCCTTCAAACTCAAATGGGAAGGAATGAATAGGGTTTATGTTTATTTTTACTGGCCTCAGCAAACGCATTAATTACTAGTATTTAATATCCTTGGCAACTTCATGTCTGGCGATTCAGTCATTATACGTTGTTTACTTCTTTTCTTTTTTTAGATGAAGTCTCTGATGAAGGACTAGTTTAATTGGAAAAGTTTGGTGTAATTCTGTGCTTGAAAGGAGTCTATGTATTAAAAAGAATGTAAGCTTTAAAAAATGAGAGTATGTGAATAGCATTTCAATAAAGCTGTTTTAAAAACCTTTAAAAATGACTTACATCGAGGATTTCTATGTGCTACATATAGGCTAAGCATTTTACATACATCATTACATTTAACTCTCATAATAACCATTGAGGTAGGTGCTACTGTCTTAATACCTATAGTAGAGAGGAGGAAACTGAGACTTAAAGAGCTTAAATAATTTGTCCAAAGTCACACAGCTGGTAGCAGAGGTGGAATTTGAACCCCCAAAATATGATTCGAGAACCTAGAAGCTATGCTTTTTAAGCATCACAGTATAGCATTTGTCAAACAACAGAGTAATCAAGTGCTTAGGCAGGGACAATGGAAAACCTCCTGAGTCTTACAAAACATGCCATTCTGGCTGTTTCTGACCCGTAAGCAGCTCAGACATTTACATGGGCGTCCATTCTCCATGACCCCGTGAGGCTGGCACAGTGGCATCGTCATTCTAGTGCCTGGCTGGATAGAGCTATGCTTTCTCTAAACATCTTTGATTCCTGAGGAATCACAGCCTCCTTCTTTATGAGTCTGGCCCCTAAATCACTTCTGCAGTCTGGCATGTGTGAGGTTACACGATTAGGCCATAAAATTGTCAGAGGCTTATGGTGGCTGGGCCATTTCTCATTTCAATTTGACATGTTTTGATAAGATTCCTTTTCAAGCCTTGGAAATATTCCTCTCATTTGCAACGTAATTCCTTTGTGTGTGTGTTACTTGGTTGAAATGAAAGGAGGAAAGCAAAAAAAAAAAAAGCAGAGATGATCTCAGTTTGGGGCTGTTACTCAATGTCTAGTTCCCTGCTTCTAAAACATCCTTGGAATTGGTAAATATAATACCCTGCAATTTGTGTAGCCTTTTTTTATCATGATATTTTTATGCACACATTCTCTTTTGTATCTTACAGCCACCCAATGAGGGAGATTTTTAAAATATCCACATTTTAAACTCCTAATAGAGATAAGGAACCTGACGTTCAGAGAGCTTATGTGAACTTGCCCAAGGTCCCCAGTTAGTAAGCAAAGGAACCAGTATTACAATCTTGCCTTTTTATTTCTGGTAAAATGCTCTGGGTAAGTACCGGAGCTGCTGCAACTCTAAGAAAAACCATGTGGGATTTGGGACTCATTCCCTGCTCTGTCTTAATTCTTTAGAAAATCATTGCCAGGTGCAGTAGCTCATGCCTGTAATTCCAGCATTTGGGAGGCCAAAGCGGGAGGATCACTTGAGCCTAAGAATTCAAGACCAGCCTAGGCAATATAGTGAGACCTAATCTCTATTTTAAAGTAAAAATTTTATTAAATAAAAGAAGGCTAGGCACGGTGGCTCACGCCTGTAATCCCAGTACTTTGGGAGGTCAAGGCGGGTGGATAACCCGAGGTCAGGAGTTCGAGACCAGCCTGACCAATATGGAGAAACCCTGTCTCTACTAAAAATAAAAAAAAAAATTAGCCAGGCATAGTGGTGCATGCCTGTAATCCCAGCTACTCAGGAGGCTGAGGCAGGAGAATTGCTTGAACCCGGGAGGCAGAGGTTGTGGTGAGCCAAGATCACACCATTGCACTCCAGCCTGGGCAACAAGAGCATAACTCCATCTCAAAAAAAGAAAAAAAAAATCATAGCTCTACAATTAATCTAGCCTAACCCTCCACTACAGCATTGAAAAGCATACTACATGATGGTTGAACACAGAGGCTCTGCCTCTTCCTTAGGTTTGTGAATTGGGAAACTTAACCTTTCCAAGTCTCAGTTTCCTCAACTGCAAAACGGGCACAGTAACAGTAATACCTATCTTAGAGTGTTTTCACAGGATTGACTGAATGAATATACTCATAGCATTTATAACAGGGCTCCCCAGCTAAGTGTTTGCTATCGTGATTATCCTAGAACAAGGCTGGAATGACTTCCTCAAAAAGTCTCCAGGAAACTGATCCCCCAACCACTCTGGACAAGGCATCTCAGTTTTTCATAATATTGCAAAATTACGTCAAGTTGTATTTTTAAAAATAAACAATGCAACCTTACCAGGACTGCTGCATGACATCATTTGGCAGTAGAAAGCGGCACATATTCGCGGTCTGGTTGTTATTTTTGGTAAAAGGCACCAAGTTGCTATAAATGGGGTACGGAGTCATGATGGTAAAGGAAAGGCACCAGGTAGCAGCAATCACCTTCAAAGCATGGGATTTTGTTTGCCAGACCCGGGACTGTAAAGGTTTGCAAATCGCACCGTATCTCTCTAGAGATATGGCTACCAGATTAAAGGTAGATACACTCACAGAGGTGCCTGGGAAAGGAACAAAGAAGCCGGTTATGTTGACTCTGAAATCCAAAGTTTATTTGCACATTAGCTTGAATATATCTGATCCGCACAGGTTTGATATCAAAGGAAAACGCTTAGAAGGTAAAGAAATGTTGTGTATGTATATTTTTAAAAGACGATTTATTCTTAGCTTTGTTCCAGAAAGGGTTTAAGTCAGTTAAAGAAATGGATTTGTAAATACATCCCGTTGCCAATTTTTAATAAGTTTATTGAGCTTTGATTATCACCTAACACCTGCCTAGGCTCAAGGCGCTCATTAATTAATAACCAAGGGGATGAAATTTGTTCTTGCGCCCACAGAAAAGGTTTCTCTAAAATCTGAAGAAAAGCTCTAATTTTGAGTATGGTCTGCATAGTTCAGTTGACTTTAAAAACCCGAGATTCTCAAGCGTTCTCTGACCCTGAAAGGTCACTGTAACCTGAGCTGGAGGCATGAAGGCTTTTTCTAAAAATTTTGAGTACATACTGTTCTTAATAGTGAAACAATCTATATTTCAAAATGCAGCTTGTTGTAAAAAATAAGTAGTAAAAAGACAAGGGAAAATGCCCCATACGCTAACTAAAGGTTTCTCTGGGTGGGGGACTATAAAGTCTCCTGTCTCGTTGTTTTTGTTTTTCTGTATTTTGTAGAAGGAGCAAGCATCACCATTACAGTGAGAAAGGTATCAAACACACCTCATTTAAATTAGCGTATTTCTTTTCCGGGTGTGGTGGCTCATGCCGGTAATACCAGCACTTTGGGAGTCCGAGGCAGGCAGATCACTTGAGGTCAAGAGTTCGAGACCAGCCTGGCCAACATGGTGAAATGCCATCTCTACTAAAAATACAAAAATTAGCCAGGCATGGCTGCATGTGTCTGTAATCCCAGGTACTTGGAAGGCTGAGGCAGAAGAATCGCTGGAACCTGGGAGGCCAAGGTTGCAGTGAGCTAAGATTGCACCACTGCATCCCAGCCTGGGTGACAGAGAGGTACTCTGTCTCAACAATAAAATAAAATAAATCATGTACTTCTTGGTCTTAGATGGCCTATGGAAAAAATAAAAATTAAAATAAAAAGTAAATAAAATCATGTGCTTCTTGTCCAAAAAGCTAAATTTCTATTATTTTTGTATTTGTATATGCATACTTATTAAAATGTCCTATTATTCCCTTAAAATTCCCTGTAGAGTCCTTCCGCTATAAATTCTGTCAATTCTTCTGAATATCTCTTACCAAGATTTCTTAAACCTCCGAATTAATATAAATTTGGGAGCAGAGGTCCTGAAACTGGGGTCCTTAGTTTCTCATTATTCTTATGGATATAAACTAATTCTGTGAAACTATATCCAAAAATGTCATTTTTCTAGGGAGCCTGGCTCTAGCTTTCCTTAGAGTCTTAAAGAAGTCTATGACCCCCAAACCATTAACTAAAAACTCATGTTCTGGGGATAGGATTTGCTGTGTTTTACTGGATTTTACCCTAAAGAGTTGATAACATTTAGAGTCGAGAGTATAGCCCAAAACTCTCTAAGAGTCAGTTCTGTGTAATGGATCCTCAGTAACTATAAACTCACTGGCAGGCAAGCATTCTTTTTCTTGTTGCTACAAATTAGGAGCTAATCAATGTTAATTATTAGTATTGAGGAGACTGCAAAATTAAGAGAAGAACCTAAATTATTGGAATTAAAAATCCAACAAAATTATTATGGTATTGCAAATACTTTCAGAATGATGTTGCTTTTCTTTTGGCCAATGAAACTGTTTTTATGCTGTTGAAATTTACATAACATAAAATTAAACATTTCAAACTGAACAACTTTGTGGCACTCAGAATGTTTTGCCACCATGAAAACACTCGTTTTAAACCTCAGTTCACATTCTCCGGTTAAGGTTCCCAAATAGTATTACCATAAGATACATATGGATGGGCCTCGGATGTCTACAGCACTAGTTATTATTATTGCTTCATTATTTAACAATAATCTTTGTCCTTTGTAAGTTTCGTCCTTTTTTTTTTTTTTTCAGAGGACTTGGACACGGATTGACACATTCTTGGTTTTTGCTGGCACAAGGGTCAGAAATTCATCATCATTTTGTCAGTGCGGAATCCCACTTCCTCAACTGGGAAAAACAAAGACTTTTAAAGCCTTCCGGTCACTGAAGACTACCCTAGCCCAATTCACTGCTGCATATTCTTCAAGGCTTGGGTCAGAACAAAAATAACTCCCTACTTATTTCCCACCTCTGCCCCTCTCCCAAGTAATTCTCAGAAAGGGCAAGGGACTAGGCAATCTGGCACCCAGAGGGGACCAAGAAATGTGTCTTTGTTCAACTCCAGGAGAACCACAGCAGTTGGCAAACTGAGGTAGCATGCTCACCACTGTGTGGCTACTAATCTGGACTCAAATCTCAGCTCTGTTGCTTACCATCTGTGTGGCTTTAGGCACATTATGAACCTCTCTGTGCCTCTGTTTCCTCTTTAATGAGACAAGGAAGAATCATTGCATTTACTTCATAGAGTGGTTGGGAGGTAAGGTAAGATCATGAAAGTCAAAGCACGTAGTACCACATGGGGTGCATCAAAGCACAAAAAATTTAGCTCTTATGATTTTCACTATCATGATTTTTGTTTGGCATAGGCAAACAGCTACATATCTCAGCCAATCAGGTCAGCTTAGCGACCCCACAGCCCCCAGGAGCAAATTCAACTCCCCATCTAGGGGCGGAGACCTCTCTCCCTCTGCCAGAGATGGTCCCAGCTTTGGGGAGAACAGGCTGAGAAGTGAATCCTGGCAAGAGAATCTGGAACTGTGATAGAACTGGTTTTCAAATAGCCCCTGTTCCCTAAGAAAACAAGGGGAACAATGGCAAAGAACCCTCCTCCATAATCCTTACCCTCCCTAGAAGCCAGGACTCAAGTTGGGTATAGCTCAGGACACAGTCAACAGCTTCCAGAAAGGGATAGAGCAGCTTAAAGTCACTTTTGACTTCACACAGAAGGAAGCAAGTCCCTCTTCCCTTCAAATAGAATCAAGCAAAATTAACTGCTGTGTTTTCCTATCAATGTATTTCACTCTTAGAAACTGACCTCCAACGTGGATGATGGGGACCAACTTACAGGGAACGTATAAGGATGACCGTCAAGTCAGCAGCAATGTCCTTGCACACAGCCGTGCACAGCCTAATGTTCTGTGATTCAGCCCTCAGCAGAGCTCTTCTGCTGTGATTGTCAGAGGTTTGGGAAGGTCTGGGGCTGAGTGGGGTCTGGGGCAAGCTCCAGAAAGAGTCACCAGCAGCAACTTACCCATGAAGTAGGTGGTGGTCTTGCAGACGGCGCTCCCGAAGATGAAATCCTTGAGCAGATTGGGGATGAGGTTGAACGGCATGCAGAAGAGGCAGAGCATGAGATCGCTGACAGCCAGGGAGAGGAGGAAGATGTTGGTGACCGTCCGCATCCGCTTGTTCCGAATCAGCACGGTGATGACCAGCGTGTTTCCCAGCACGCTGAGCAGGAATATCAAGGAGTACAAGAGAATCTGCACCGCTGGCTGCCACTCTGCAGACAGTAACAGGAGCAAGACGGAGGGATGGAGGTGATGAGAGCAGAATGCTAAAACCGAAGCCAAGGGTGATTTCCTGCCGATTTCCCTCCTCACCGGGGTGTACATCACTGGACCCACCATTCCTGTCCTGACAACATTTTGCAGAAACAAACTGAGGAAAGCAGAGACTGAATTATTTTGTTTGTAGAAGGTTGGTTTGTTAAAGGATCACTCAGGGAACCACTTTTTCTTAAGAACAAAGCTCCTCAAGTGAACAGTGATCACTTTCTTTCCTGGCTGCTAAGCATGATTTCACTGTAACCACTTCATGCTGGTTTCCCCCCAAGAAAAGAAAACGGCTGCATGGTGACAACACCTTTTCTGCTGTGCTTGTAAGTTCAGGCTTTGACACTTGTACTCCCTCTTGCTTCACTCAGCTTTTCCTCCCCTGCTTTTGTTCCCTCAAGTCCTATTCATGAATGCCCAACTCTCCCATGGGGGACAATAAGAACATTTGACTCTATTCTGCTTGTTAATCTCTTCTGCAAACTTCTGAACATATGACTTTATCCAGCCTTGTCTCACAATGACTTGGTTATGTATATTTTTTTATCAGCCTTGCCTTTGCTGATTTCTCCCGCAACTCAGTAGTTTCCTGGATTAAAATAACAGCTTCCGACACTTACCTTTGGAGGGACGAGGCTGATCCAAGCAGAAAAGCGTCTCATTTTCGAGCCCGAGTTCGCAGGGAGGAGTGATGTTGCTTCCATTCACAAGAAGGCTGTCAACCACATCCATCCTTGCCTGCTGCTTTCCACCAAGTGCTGGAGAGCTGGTGAATTGCTCACTCCCGGCTCATTTCTCTAATGACTGAAGCGTCTCCCAAATGCAACCTGCCGTGGAGGAGCAGGGAGGGAGTGATTTCCAGGTGTGGGCTTTTTCAGCCATTCCTAAAGGCGACTTGAGTTCACCACACTCACTCCAGCTGGGCAAGCATTTGCACTTCTGTTGTGGAAAAGGCAGTGAGCACAAGCGAAGCCTGCTCCACCTTCACCCCCCACCCCCCCGGCCCTTTCCTGGGCCAGTCTTAGGGCCCTGAGCACAGACAGCCTGGTTGCCCGTTAACCATTCTCAGAGTGTGGCTGCTTTTATACACACATGTGTACACATGCACGGACACATACACACACACAGGCTTCCCCAGTACTCCTCTATATAGGAACCTGTCACCATCCAAGACATGTGCAGAAGAAAGCCCAAACTGGCTGTATGAGACAGGAACAATTAACACGGTAACAGATCCGATAATGCAGACCATCAGGCCTAAAGAACACGGAGGGACTGTGTTCTACCTCCTTATAGAAAAGCAATTAGTGCCTTTTTAGTTCTGGAACCATGCCCGGTGGTGTGTGTCTGTGGATAGAACTGCTGGCTGGTTGTTAAGTTGCTACTAAACACAGTGTTGTTTCTCGTGGTCTCTGCCCTTGTTAACTAGAAGGATTGAGGTACTTTTGAACATAGGTACCTGGGTCCTTATTACAAAAGATGTTAGTAAGATTTCCTCGTCATTCATGAAGTTTTGTGTTCAGCACATCTTCATTGAGAGTCATTCATTTGCCAGGCACTTTTCTATCATGTCAGCAAATAATGAACAGAATTATTTCAGGTAGTAAGTACTATGAAGGAAGTAAAGCAGGGAGACGTGATGTATACAAACAGATTAGGGACCGATTTTTTGGGGGGCAGGGACAGGGTCTTACTCTGTCCCCCAGGCTGCAGTGGAGTGGTGCGATCATGGCTCACTGCAGCCTTCATCTCCCTGGCTCAAGCAATCCTCCTACCTTAGCCTCCTGAGTAGCTGGGACTACGGGTACACACCACTAAGCTCAGCTGATTTTTTTAGTTTTAGAATAGAGGAGGTCTCGCTGTGTTGCCCAGGCTGGTCTCAAGCTCCTGAGCTCAAGCAATCCTCCTGCCTTGGCCTCTGAGTGTTGGGATTACAGTTGTGAGCCACTGCACCTGGCCTGGGGCTGCTAATTTAGAAGGGGTAGTCAGGAGAGGTCTCTCAAGGAGGGGACTGTGATCTGAGACCTGAACCACAAGGAGGACAAAGTCTTGTGAAGATTCAGGGACAGCTTCTCCCAGGCAAAAGGAGGAGTATTTTTAGCAGAGGTAACAGCACGTGCAAAGGCCCTGAGGTGGGAATGAGGGTGGCCCCATTGAGGTACGAGTAGATAGAAGCAGGAGTGAGTGAGGGGCAAACAGCAGGACATGAGATCAGAGAGGGGGACCAACTCAGGGGTCTGGGTGTTCCATGAAGCTCTGTGGTGCTGGAAAGCCCTTCGGCCTCCATTGCACAGATTATCTCCTCAGTTCAGACCCTTTGGAAAGCAGACGACAATGGCTGTGGAACCTGCATTTCTGACGTGCTGCTTGGCCGTGCTGAGACTTGGTCTGTTTGCTAGATACCCGTGGGGCTCCTTGTGTACTGACAGTGCTTCCGCTGGCAGAGCTGCATGCTACATCTTGCTGAGTCTCTGCCAGACACAGAGGAACTAACGCATTTTTACTGTCAATGTGGGGCTGGAAAGACAGTGGTGCCTCTTTTCCTTGAAACTACGAAGACCACATGGTTCAGGGCATTTAGTCACAGAAACAAGAAGGGGAAGGGACACTGGAGAAGCTG
>NW_012107809.1:986137-992643 GCF_000951045.1 Mandrillus leucophaeus | reverse complement strand
CTCTACCTCCCAGTCGCAAGCAATTGTCATGCCTCAGCCTCCCAAGTAGCTGGAATTACAGGTGTGCACCACCACACCCAGCTAATTTTTGCATTTTTAGTAGAGATGGGTTTCACCAAGTTGGGTCGTCTGGTCTCAAATTCCTGAACTCAAGTGATCCAACCGCCTCGGCCTCCCAAAGTGCTGGGATTACAGGTGTGAGCCACTGCACCCAGCCTGGGCAAGTTTCTTAACCTAAACCTAAGACTCATTTCCATCTGTCAAATGGGGATCAGAATGATTTAACAGATATTTGTTATGAAGATTGAACGATTGACTCAAGACGGTGTCTGACATACAAAAAATGTTCAATAAATCACATGCAGCAGTATTCATAGCTTCCTACAATAATGGCTATTTTCCTTTTACAAACGAGAAGGCTGGGGCTTACAGTGGCCACATGCTTTGCTGGTGAGAACCAGTGGTGGATTTCCCCTCGAGGGCCCTGCAGACCCCATCCTCACACCACTTCCCATGGCATGGAGCTTTGCATCCCCATTCTAGCATCACGTAGCCTGTTTGGAGCCAGGGCTGTCGTCTCTACTCCTCCTTCCTGCCATGAGTCCTTTTGGCTGAATCCTCCCTGTCTACAGATGATGGACCCTGCTCACTGGGCGATGACCCAGAGCAGCTGTGTTCTGATGTGAGAAGGGATGAGCATCCAGGATTTCGGCTGCTGCTTCAGCTGCTCCAGCTGGGCAGACATCACCAGCCGTTCAGGGTGCCTCCTGCTGAGGCTTGTCAGGCCCATCAGCAGTTGCTTCTAAAGCTGGGGGGACAGTAGTTTTGTAAGTCCGAGAACCAGAAGAGCAGAGGGCTGAGTATCGATCTGCCCTAAACCAAAATGGAGCCCAATTTGGGGCAAGTTCCTCCTTTCCCTTCCCTTCCCTTTCCCTTCTTCCTATTCTGTTTCTTCCTCCTGCTCATTGTTTGGTAGGAAGTGGGAGTGGGAGATGTGGTTGATGCTAGCGATTTTGTGAACTCGCGGTTGGGGGGATGGCAGCATATTTGAGTTCTATTTTGTACAAACTTTACTGCACAACTGAATTGCCTGGATTAGTGGTGATTTCCAGACTTTCCTCCTGTAGATTCTGATTCCTCAGCCCTGAGCCTGGAAATCTGCATTTTTATCCAGCATCCCTGGGGATTTGGAGACCTGTGATCTCAGGATCACTTGTGGGAGAACTCCCTGGGACCCGTTAAGAGGGTGAGGGGAGCTGTCAGAAGGCAGAAGTTGAAGCCTGATCTTCATCCCTGGCTGGTTGGGAAGCACGTACAAAGAAATTACTTAACCTTTCTGAATCTCAGCTTGCTCGTCTGTAAAATAGAGATAAAATAATGTTACTATAAATAAAACAATACATGGAGACAACTCAGAACAATGCCTGGAACATAGTGCTGGATACTATTTGTTATTATTAATGGGTAAGATTAATTCTAGGGATACTCTATTTATCCCATTATCATGGCCAGATTAAGAGCTTGTATTAATATCTTCAATACCCTAGCACAATATCTGGCATATAGTATGTGCTTGGTAAATATGAATGAATAAACAGCAAAAATTAGAGGAGCCAATATTTCATTGCTTATTACACCCATTGATAATTCTATTACATTGGTTCCTTTTCTGGCCATCTCTGGATTTTTTACTTTGAATTTGTGAGCCCATGTGATATGGTTTGGGTGTGTCCCCACCCAAATCTCATCTTGAATTGTAGCTCCCATAATTCCCACATGTGGTGGGAGGGACTGGATGGGAGGTAATTGAATCATGAGAATGGGTCCTTCCCTTGCTGTTCTTGTGATAGTGAATAAGTCTCATGAGAGCTGATGTTTTTATAAAGGGGAGTTCCTTTGCACATGCTCTCCCTTACCTGCCACCATGTAAAGTGTGACTTTGCTCCTCATTCACCTTGCACCATGATTGTGAGGTCTCCCCAGCCATGTGGAACTGTGAGTCCATTAAACCTCTTTCCTTTTTAAGTTACCCAGTCTTGGGTATGTCTTTATTAGCAGCATGAAAACAGACTAAAACCTCGTATTACCTAAGAGTTCAACTAACAAAAGAGCATTGCAATGAAAGATTCCAATGCGCTTTCACGGGAAAAGCTGATGCATTTCCAGAGTGTCAGCCCTTGTTTCATTCCTCAACATACATGATAGTGAGCGTCTCGTAAGTGCCAGGTGCTGTATTTGGTGCTAGGGATTTTGTGAACCAAGTGGATGGAATTTCTGTCCTCATGAAATCGCTGTCCTCTGTGGGACATAGAAGCTGAGTAACTTGGGCAAAGTGGAAATGCCTTTTCACCCTGGAGACCTAACCTGTGATTAGGCACAGTTCCAGATGAATTGATACAAATGGACTAAATTGAATTGGAATGGCATAAATGCCTCTCCTCTCTCTGAGACACACACAGACACACAGGGCATAAGCCCAAGTGCCTCCTGCAGTCCACAAAACCCTTTCAGTACTGGGGACTCTCTTCTCTGTCAAACCCTGCCCTGGAAGGAAAAGACGTAAACAATCTCCATGGGTTCCTGGTTGATAAAATTATTAACTGTTCTCCAAGCTATTCTCTGTGTTAAGAAACAATCGTTCTAAAACACCTAAAGGATTTATATGGATTCCCCCACCCCATTATGACATTAATCACATGCTTATTGCACATTTTTTAAAAATAAAGAAAAATAAAGGCTGGGTATGGTGGCTCACACCTGTAATCCCAGCACTTTGGGAGGCCGAGGTGGGTGGGTCACCTGAAGTCGGGAGTTGGAGACTGGCCTGACCAACATGGAGAAACCCTGTCTCTACTAAAAATACAAAATTAGTCAGGTGTGGTGGTGCATGCCTGTAATCCCAGCTACTTGAGAGGCTGAGGCAGGAGAATCATTTGCACCCGGGAGGCAGAGGTTGCGGTGAGCCAAGATGGCACCATTGCACTCCAGCCTGGCAACAAGAGTGACACTCTGTCTCAAATAAATAAATAAATAATAAAGAAAAATAGATCAGTATAAATATAACACAAATACATTTTGGGGCCCTACATGATTCATTCTCAATGTGGTGCCACTTTCAGAGAAACTCAGACACTCAGAGGTAGTGAACAGGCAATTTCATGTTCTGGGAGACTCAGTTCACAGGGCAGCCTGACATTTCTTAAAATTCTCTTGCCTCTGCAGTTTCTCCGTACACTCTGCTGCTCAGATTGTCATTCCCTGAATTCCTCATTCCTCACTCTAGTCCCAGACTCACTCAGAGTGCCGTTTGCTAGGGTTTTTCTATTTTCCTCCCTCTAACCTTCTCAGCCTTCTGCCACTGGCTGACTGGGACTTCTCTTCCTCATTGCACGCTGGCCGAGCTGGGCTACTCTGGGAAGAGTTAACGCCCTGAGGCTCTCGCACATCCCTGGTGCCCACAGAAGGCAGCTTGCAACCACCCTCTCAAGTTCTTCCCCCACGGCTGCCCTCCTTGGAAAAAGCACAGTGGACCTTTGCTGATGAAGAGATCCCTTCTCCTTGAACAGAGGAAAGCCAGTACTGTGTCTGCTTGAAGATGTCACTTAGCAAAGTGGACTTGGGCTTTGGGCAAGCTGCTTTGCCTCTCTGAGTCTCCATTTCCTCGCCTGTAAAATGGATTCGCAGCAATAACGCACACCTCAGAGGCTGTTGGGACCTTACTTGTCACAACGTGTGTAAAAAGTGCACCCAGGAGAGCACTTTGCATGTCATAGGGGCTCAATAAATGATAATCACAAGCAAAAAATGTATTGATAAGAACATTAAAACCAACCCTGTTACCACTGTCTCAAGATAACCTTTGTTAGTGGTTTGGTGGTTATCCATTCAGCCTTTTCCTCTAAATACATTTTTTAAAAAAGAGAGAATTGGTATAATACTCTATATACCATAATTATTCTACTTACCACTTTTTGAAAATGTAATTTTAAGATAAAATTTCTCTCAAAATGAGAAATATGGTTTTTGTAGCATAATGGAAAAACGTATTTTTTAAAAAATACTTAGACAGACAAGAAAGTAAAAACATCTATAGCCCCATTATCCAGAGAATTTAAAAAAACGTTTTATATACATCTTATTTTGTATATTTATTTTGCATATGTCTTTTCTTCACTTAACATTATTCCATGATTATGGTTTTTTGTTTGTTTTTTGTTTTTGTTTTTGTTTTTTTTTGAGACGGAGTCTCACTATGTCACCCAAGCTGGAGTGCAGTGGCGCCATCTCGGCTCACTGCAACTTCTGCCTCCCAGGTTCAAGTGATTCTCCTGCCTCAGCCTCCTGAGTAACTGGGACTACAGGTGCATGCCACCACGCCCAGCTAATTTTTTTATTTTTAGTAGAGATAGGGTTTCACCATGTTGGCCAGGATGGTCTTGATCTCCTAACCTCGCGATCCATTTGCCTCGGCCTCCCAAAGTGCTGGGATTACAGGCATGAGCCACCGCGCCCGGCCGATATTTAGGTTTTATTGTTAGCTTTTTATTTTCATAAGTGAACACATGCACACATGTTTTTGTGACATTTGATGTACATTGGTAACTTCAGGGCTGCCCTCAGCACAATCACAGCATTCACACTGAATGCAATGCAAATGTAACCTCATATAGTTGTCTACGCAAGGTGCATGATCCCCTGGAGCTGGTCACCTGGCAGGCCTGGGCAATTGCTTTCCAAAAAAATCATACTATTTTATAAGGCTGCTATTTAATAGTACTGGTTTATTTCCTTTTTTTTTTTTTTTTTTTTTTTGAAACAGAGTCCTGCTCTATCACCCAGGCTGGAGTGCAGTGGTAGGATCTCGGCTCTCTGTAACCTCCACCTCCTAGGTTCAAGTGATTGTCCTGCCTCAGCCTCCCAAGTAGTGGGAATTACAGGCACCCACCATCACGCCTGGTTAATTTTTGTTGTTGTTGTTGTTTTCGTTTTTCAGACAGAGTCTTGCTCTCACTAGGCTGGAGTGCAATGGCGTGATCTCGGCTCACTGCAACCTCCGCCTCCTGAGTTCAAGTGATTCTCCAGCCTCAGCCTCCAGAGTAGCTGGAACTACAGGCGTGCACCACCATGCTCAGCTAATTTTCTTTTGGTATTTTTACTAGAGACAGGATTTCGCCATCTTGGCCAGACTGGGCTTGAACTCCTGACCTCATGTTATCTGCCCGCCTTGACCTCCCAAAGTGCTGGGATTACAGGCGTGAGCCACCACGCAAGGCCAATGTGCAGGTCTTGTATGATCAAAGATGCTCACTATTTCCCACCTTTGTTTACTAGTTGTATTTCTTCTTTACCAAAACCTAAGATAAGCCAGAGCATCTTTTAGGAATTCTGTGCTTTGCCCATTTCTTTATATACCATCAACAAATATTTATTGAACATCTGCTCTGTAGCAGGAACTGGGGCAGGTGCTGTTCACAGTGGTGAACAAAACAAATTCCCTTCCTTTACAGAGCTCTCATTCTGTGAGGGACATGCGATAAACAAAGAACTGAATAGAGTTTTTTGTCAGAGAGTGTAAAGGGATGTGAAGGGAAACAAAGCGGGTTTGGGGATAGAGAGTGATGGGTCATTAGGAAGGCCTTTCTGAGGGAAAGAGTCTCAGGACAGTCTGGGAGAAGACCATTCCAGATAGGGCAGTTATTGTCATCTTAACATTTTTCTCATCACCTAATACGAGCTCTAAAAAGCTGAGAATGATGTGTAATTTGTAAATCACTGTCATAAACTGCAGTGTGTGCGTGTGGCAGAAACTCCTTCCCTTCTCTTTTTACATAGTAATAGGGTCTCCCATTTTTAATTGGGTACACAACTGCCTAGCATGAATAATATTTTCCTGCCTCCTTTGCAGCTAGATAGGGCCATGTGACTAAGATCTGACCACTGACAAGTAGGCAGAAATGGACGTGCAGCTTCTGGAAAGCATCTTTACAAAGAGGGAGCATGTCCTTTTCTTTCCTTTTCATTTTTCCTCTGACTGGAATGAAGATGTGACTGCTGGAGCTGGAGATGCTGTCTTGTACCATGAGGTGGGTGCCTGTGTTGGATGTAATGAAACAAGACACTTGAGGAGCCTGGATTCCCGACAATCTTATTTATTTATTTATTGAGACAGGGTCTCACTTTGTCACCCAGGCTGGAGTGCAGTGGCGTGATCTCGGCTCACTACAACCTTCACCTCCTGGGTTCAAGCGATTCTCGTGCCTTAGCCTCCTGAGTAGCTGGGATTACAAGCACACACCACCCTGCCCGGCTCATTTTTTTGTATTTTTAGTAGAGACGGGATTTCACCATGTTGGCCAGGCTAGTCTTGAACTCCTCACCTCAAGTGATCCACCTGCCTTGGCCTCCCAAAGTGCTGGGATTACGGGCATGAGCCACCGTGCCCAGCCCTGACGATCTTAGAATTGGTATACTAGCTAGACCTGAACTGCTTATCTTTAAACTTCATT
>NW_012107809.1:938637-981137 GCF_000951045.1 Mandrillus leucophaeus | reverse complement strand
AAACCATAAACCATAGGTTAAGAATCAATATAACAACATACTTAGGCTCTGGAGTCAGCCACTCCTTGTTTCTTTCTCTTTTTAAAAAAGTGTTGGCTGGGCGTGGTGGCTCACGCCTGTAATCTCAGCACTTTGGGAGGCTTGGGTGTGGGGGGCGCCTTGGGGTTGGGGGCGACATGGACGGGGAGGGGGCCGGGGCTGAGGGGGGCGGATTACCTAAGGTCAAGAGTTTGAAACCAGCCTGGCCAACATGATGAAACCCTGTCTCCACTAAATTAAAAAAATTAGCCGGGCTTGGTGGCAGGTGCCTGCCAGTTACTTGGGAGGCTGAGGCAGGAGAATCACTTGAACCCAGGAGGTGGAGGTTGCAGTGAGCCAAGATTGCGCCACTGCACTCCAGTCTGGGTAACAGAGTAAGACTCTGTCACAATTTAAAGAAAAAGAAAAGTACTTGTTGTTAGTTATAAGTAATAGAGGACTACATCTTCTGTAGTTAAAATTCAAACGTTAAATCGATGTCTAAATTTCTTTTGACCAATGATTTCCAGATGCCTTCCTAGAAGTAACAATTGTTACCACTTCATTTTATATTCTTTTTCTATACATTAAAGATCTAATTTTTTATCCACAGACATTACTTGCTATGGTTGTGTGTTAATGAGGAGTTTACGCAAATGATATTTCATTACATCTTTTTTCCCCCTTCAACTTTCATTTTTTCACTTAAGAATCATTTTAGAGGTTTTCAGCCTATATAGATCTTCCATATCCTTTTTAAGCTACTGTGTAGTATTCCATAATATAGATGCACCACACTATTATCGTTTTCTTACTAAATGACTTTAAGCTGTTTTTATCAAGTTGGTGCAAAAGCAGTTGCGGGTTTTGCCATTAATTTTAATGGAAGTAATGGCGAAAACCACAATTGCTTTTGCATCAACCTAATAGCTTTTTGATCTCACAAACAAAGCCACAGTGAACACTTTTGTACACCCTTCTTCAGCACTTAAGCAGGTGTTTCTCCAGAATAAACACCAAAGCACTGGAACTGCTGGGACATTGAATATGTGCATTTTAAAAAATGTAAATGTACCAAACTTTATTAAAAACAGTGATGCTGACTTGTATTTTCTCTAACTATGCATAAAACTCACAATTTATGCATGTTAAACCATGACTTCTATCAATCTTTTCAACTTTTCTCTAAACTGATGGATAAAAAATGATATCTCATTACTTTAGTTTGCATTCTTTGGTTACTAGTGAGGTTGAGCATCTTTTTGTATTTTATTGATCATTTGTATGTTTTATTTGGTGAATTACTTGCTTATTTCTTTTGCTCATTTTTCTGAGCATTTTCTTTTTCATTACTGATTTATGAGTGCACTATTTATTATATTCTGACCAAATATTTACTAGCTATGTTACAAATATTATCTCTCCGTCTGTCCCTTGTCCTTGTAAGTTACACATCTAGACTGGAATTCTGGCACTAACATTGACATTCTACATGACTTGCATAAATACCACTCTGAGCCTTAGAGTCCTTTTTTACAGTATGGAAGTAGTAACAGTATCTACCTTTAGGGTTGTTGTTAAGATTAAATGAGATAATGATTATAAAGTGTTCAACCCAGTGCCTGACATATAATAAGTGTTTAAAAGTCATTATTATTCTTCATTGGTAATTTTTAGAAGATTTTTCCATGTATAAGCCAAAATAACTCCTATCTGTTGGTTATAGATCTATTTTCTACAGGGAAACAAAAATGAAAGTTCGAGAGATCTTTTAGGATAAATAGTAGAAAAAGATCACATCTGATTTTAGTTTATAACTTCTACAATAGACCTGTTTTATTTTCATTTGCAGCCAATTTTATAGAAACCTAATTGTTAGGACAGCAGGGGAAGGCCTGAATAGAAGTAAAATTATGTTTTCATTCAAAAAAACTTTTAAAGCAAATTTAGAGAAATATTTTTCATAATGGCCTCAGCCTGGGGAGATGGAGAAACATTCTGTCCTCCTCTTCCCCCTGTAACATTGCCTGCCTACAAAATCATTGTTCTGAAAGACACCCATTTGTTTTGAGAGGCCAAACAGCTTCTGATTTGGAATGATCATGAGCCTATGTAACCAACCATGCTCTCTAGGCCACAGACCTTCCTTATGAACTTGATTCTCCCCAAAAGCCTCCAGAATAGGTGAGGGCAAGAAAAGCTATTTCCTCCAAACTTTCAATTGAGGAAACAGAGGCTCTGAGAGCAAAGACATTCTTGACCTTCCCCATCTGAATGGGGTCTCCTTGTAGAAGCCTCCATCCCACCACGTATAAACCTCTATCAAACCGTGCTCAAGTCGTGTGTATATGTCTTAGTCTCCTCTATTACATGAGTTCCCTGTGAGCAGAAGCCTTAAGTTTTGTCTTTGCTTCCTTAACGCCTGCCTAGTATGAATGCATGGAGAGAAGAATGGATGGATGGAAGAAGTATGGAGGGATGGATGGATGGATGGATGGATGGATAAATCAATGGATGGATGGATAAATCAATGGAAGAGGGAGGGATGGATGCATGGATGCATGGGAGAAAGATGGAGGGATGGATGATGGAGGGAAGAAGGGTGGGTGGATAGATGGATGGATGGATGGATGAGTGGATGGATGGGCAAACTTAGTCAAAACCATATCTGGTAAGAAATGGTATCCGGGTCTCCATGAACCATATCAAGCACTCCTTCTTCAGATGTAGTCAAAATTTTAAAATAATGTTTCAAATCATCATACAGGAAAATAGACTTTGGGAAGTGTGTTCGTAGAGTTCTATGAATTTTAACACACACATAGATTCATGTAATCACCTCCACAATCAAGATACAGAACTATTCCATCATCACAAAAACTTCCTAATGTTACCCCTTTAGAGTCACACCCTCTCTTACCCCAACCCCTGCAACCACCTGTCTGTTCTCCATCAATATATTTTATTTATTTATTTTTGGAGACAGGGCCCCGTTCTGTCACCCAGGCTGGAGTGGATCACCCAGCCGTAATCACAGCTCACTGCAGCCTCGAACCTCTGGGCTCAAGTGACCCTCCTTCCTCAGCAACCCAAGTAGCTAGAACTATAGGCACACCACCATGCTCAGCTAATGTTTTTTATTTTAATTTTTATAGAGATGGGGTCTTGCTATGTTTGGGCCTGGGCTGGTCTCAAACTTCTAGCCTCAAGTAGTCCTCCTGCCTCGGCCTCCTAAAGCACTGGGATTACAAGCATGAGCCACTGTGGCCAGCCTTTCATCACTCTCTCTTTGTCTTTCAAGAATGTCTTATATGGAACCAGACAGTATGTGGCCTTTTGAGAATGGCTTCTTTTACTTAGCATAATGCATTTGAGATCCACCCCCGTTGCTGTGTGTGTCAATAGCTTCTTTTTTATCGCTGAGCTGTATTCCTGTGGGTGATGTACCCCGGAGCCTTTATCCATTCACCTATAGAAGACAATTTGGGCTGTTTCCAGTTGTGAGCAAGTATGAATTAGAGCTTCTATGAACAATCTTGTACAGGTTTTTGTAAGAAGCTAAGCCTTAATATTTCTAGGACAGTCCAAAGAGTAGAATTTCTGGGTCTCATGATAAGTGTATGTTTCAAGGAGTTGTCAAACTGTTTTCCAGCAAGGCCATATGAAGCATGCTACCTTGATACTATGAACCCTATTTAAAAAACCCTCTTCTCTTTTTTCTCTCTTGAGACAGGATCCCTTTCTTCCCTTCATCTAACTCCCCTCCCTGCACCCTTCAGAGTGCCAAGTGCTTCCCTGACCTCCAGAACCAAGAAGACAGCTATCAATCATGGTATGTGTCAGGGGGAACTGCAAGTCACACCCCCTCCAGGTCTTTCCCTCCTGGCTTCAGAATGGCCTCTCTTCCACAGCACCAGATTCCTTCTTTCCACTGTATTAAAAAACACATTGTAGGAACTGGCCGGGTGAGGTGGCTCATGCCTGTAATCCCAGCACTTTGGGAGGCCGAGGCGGGCGGATCACCTGAGGTCGGGAGTTCAAGACCAGCCTAACCATCATGGAGAAACCCCACCTCGACTAAGAATACAAAAAGTTAGCTGGGCGCAGTGGTGCATGCCTGTAATCACAGCTACTCAGGAGGCTGAGGCAGGAGAATCACTTGAACTCAGGAGGCGGAGGTTGCGGTGAGCCAAGATGGCTCTATTGCCCTCCAGCCTGGCAGCAAGAGTGAAACTCTGTCTCAAAACAAACAAACAAACAAACAGCAGATGGTAGGGACTGAGAACTTATTGGGCTCTTACATATTCTACTTAGACTAAACCACATTCAAGGCCATCCGAGTATAGACTGGGGTATAGGAAGTAGAACAACCAGTAGGGAGTTGGCCATCCGGAGGGACTTAGGGACAGAAGCCCTGAAAGAAAAAACAGAGGGCACCTAACCCTGTTTGTCTATGTCCTGGCGCCACTTTGCTCACTTACACGCCGACTGTTAATAATACGTCAGGGTGATCCTCTCTCTTCCCTTCTTTCCTCATACACTTCTACCACTGATCTTCTCATTTCACCATGATGAACACGGTACCACCGGCTCCTTTCATCCAAACTGGCATGCTGTTGTGTGTACAGAGAAGCAGACTAGACACTTTTTTGCCCGCCCCTCTGCAACTTTGGAAGAGGCACACTGCCTCTTAGAATAATCTACGTGTACTATTTCAAGCCTCATGCTCTTCCTTTTATCTGTGAGTTTAAACACAGCTCTGTCAATGAAATGTGGTTATGCCAGACTCTGTAGCCACAATTCGTGATGTTATTTGAGTTGCTTCATTCTTGACAAACTTCCCAAATGCAAGGGATAAGAAGAAAAGGCTCTTTTCGTCTTTCTCTCCGTGGAATCTTGACACAATGCAGATCCACGTCTTTCTAACAGGCCTTTAGCCAGCTCAGCAGTGGTGTGATCCGTCAGCAAAGCCCACCCAAGTCCTCAATCTGGGTAAAGCTGGGAGGGACTTGTGGCCTGGGGCCCGCTGGCGTTTCCTGCTGGAGGTGGTATTTCAGGGAAAACCACGTCGCTGATGCTCTCTGTCCCCTCCTCCCTTCTGGCTGGACTGTTCCTCCCCAACTGGCCTGCTGGAATTTTCTCATTTCAGGAAGTAAATTGCTTGCAGGCTTACAGCTCAGAGAGTCCATGTCAGTCTCTCTTGCCTTAACCTGGCGGTAGTCACACAGGAAGCTCCCTTTGTCCCAGAGCTGGGCCTCAGCACCTTTCCCCTGGGGCTTGTAGATTAGAGAGAGCAGTGAAGAGGGAGGACTACGGGTGGGATGAGAGTATTTATAGGGTTGGTGAGTCTGATGGGGCTACCATGTAAGCATTCTATTGTGGGAGAGTGGAGTGAGGGGAATGGAGGTCTCAGAATGTACAGTATGCTTTAAATCCCCAGCCGTTCTGAATGACTTCTATAAACTGAGGGCCAGGGAAAGGGCTCGGGCCTCTCTCTGGAGTTGTTCCTACTTCAGTGATGCCAACTGCCTGCTGTTCTTACCAATCAACGTGGAAGCCGGAGGATGACCCTAGCCAGGAAATAACAGAAGCATATGCACAGGTTTTCAGACCGACTGAAAAACTGTTACACTTTCCTTTAGCTTAGGAGTTTGGGGAAAGGGGGACGGGTGTTCTCTTCTTTCCTTTAATTTCCAAATTGTTTAGAGTATGCATGGGCTTCTTTTATATTAAACAGACTGGCTCTCATTCATTTACTAAACACCGTCTACGTGCCAGGACTGTGCTAAGCTGGGGATTGAATTCAAAGACAAGGCTCTCAAAAGCTAGGAAGTACCACCTCCCTTTTATTTATTTATTTTTATATTATTTTATTTTATTATTTTTTTTTTGAGATGGAATCTCACTCTGTCGCCCAGGCTGGAGTGCAGTGGTGCAATCTTGGCTCACTGCAAGCTCTGCCTCCTGGGTTCACGCCATTCTCCTGCCTCAGCCTCCCGAGTAGCTGGGACTACAGGCGCCCGCCACCATACCTGGCTAATTTTTTGTGTTTTTAGTAGAGATGGGGTTTCACCGTGTTAGCCAGGATGGTCTCGATCTCCTGACCTCGTGATCCACCCACCTCGGCCTCCCAAAGTGCTAGGATTACAGGTGTGAGCCGCCGCGCCCAGCCACCACCTCCCTTTTAAAAGAGAAAAACAAAAAGAGGAGGAAATCACAGACAGAGAATGCTCTTTGTTGCTTGTAGATCATGGAGAATACCTTTTTTTGTTTGTTTGTTTTTGTTTTTTTGAGACAGGGTCTTGCTGTGTTGCCCAGGCTGGAGTGCAGTAGTGTGATTCAGCTCACTTTAGACTAGACTTCCAGGCTCAAGTGAACCTCCCACGTCAGCTTCCCAAGTAGCTGGCGACTGAACGTGTGAGCCACTGCACCCAGCTAATTATTTTTTTCTGTAGAGACAGGGTCTCACTTTGTTGTCCAGGTTGGCCTTGAACTCCTGGGCTTAAGTGATTTTCCTGCCTCAGGCTCTCAGTGTTGGGATTACAGGTGTGAGCCACTGTGTCTGGCCACATGGAGAACATTTTATAGGGCGCTGAATATTCTGAGCATATCCTCAGTATTATTGGCACCACAGGGGATGTGGGCAGCTGATCACTGGAATATTTACCTTGCTATCCTCTTTGCCCTCCTCCAGCTCCTGTCGTATTGGCAATTTCCCTTACTTAAAGGCACCGGCTCCTCAGACTATCCCAGCCTGCTCTTGCTTCTGGCTAGACTGAGAGGAACTTGTATTCGTGAATAATATTTTCCACACTGTATCTGTGCTTGGGATGGTTTTCTTCTGCTTTATTAAAACTAGTTTTGCTAATACTGAACAATTTTCATAATTGTTAATATATGGAAAAGTGGCTTGTTAATAGAATTCATTCTTCCTAGGACTCAGGCTCATATAAGTCTTTAAAGGCTAGGTCAAAGGTCAGATTGTGAAAGTGACTATGGAACGCCCTGCAGGACTCAAACTTTTCCCTGATGCTAATCCAGCTACATTTGGATCATACCTGTGCACTTGATTCTAGCATGGGATACGTTTTCTCCCAGGAGAATCCTCAGTTCTTTATGCAAATAAGGTCGTGGTCTGATTCTCCCCACTGCTCCTCTAGATGTATCTGAATCCTAACACCAATTGATGTCCCAACAAACACACTTGCATACACAGGGTGTGCATGGTTTTGTTAAAATAGCATGGGCTTTTTGGTCAGCCAGATCTGGAGCTGAAAGTGACTTCATCATGTGCTTAGTGTGTGACCTTGGCCAAGTTATTTGACCCTTTGGAGTCTTAGGTCCTTTATCTTCATGTGACAGAGAAAGAAGAAAAGATATGAGATTATGAACACTTGCAGTTTTCTAAACACACACACACACACACACACACACACTCTACAATAGAACACACTTGCCATGAGCAAGGATTCTTTGCCTGCTTGATCATTTATTGGAGTTTGGCTGGGTTTCATCAGGGTGAGAGAGGTGAAGAGGAGAATTAAATAGACCAAGAGAGGCTGGATTGCACTATTAAAGAAAAATATAGAGGGAGGTGATAAGGAAGACAGGAGCAAATGGGAGCCTCCTTTCCTTGAAAAATACAAGGACATGGGATCATGAAGCTAGGCCTTAGAAGACGTGTCTTTTTTGATCTTTCAAGAAGCAGATGCCAAGATGGAATTAGGAGAACAAAGATTTATTGGGGAAAGTATCTGTAGGTTAAAAGGAAGAGGAAACAGGAGGAGCAGGAGGGGAGTTTGATATCTGTGATTAAAGAGTGAGAAGGAAGGAGGACTGGACAAGAAGAGCTTCAGGCTACAGTGCAGCTCTGAGGAAGTCAGCTAGGCTGTTGGGGCGCCCAGACCAAAGGCTGCGCCCAGACCAAAAGCAGCCTTGTGAACAGGAATGGTTGGGTTCTGGTAGCCCCACCACGCCGTCACTGGCTGGGAGCAGAGCAAAGAGGGAAGATATTTGGCTTCCACAGGGAAAAACAGACTTGGGAGTGGAGAGGAGAGACAGAGACAGAATTTTAGGTGGCTGAGAAAGTTTGGTGATGTGAAGAGGGAGGAGAGATGAGCTGGGCAGCTCCTTGATGAGTGGAATCTTGAGTCATAGAAAGAGGGTCTGGGTGGGTTCTGCGAGGTAGTTCCTTCTTTCCCATCATCTACTCAACCTTCTCATCCTGCTCCCACCCCAATACAACCTTCCATAAAGATTTATGTTGTATTAAGTGCCATGGGGTCTAATTTGTGCTTCTTCTTCTTCTTCTCTTTTTTTTTTTTTTTGAGATGGAGTCTTGCTCTTTCGCCCAGGCTGGAGTGCAGTGGCGCCATCTCGGCTCACTGCAACTCTACCTCCCAGGTTCACACCATTCTCCTGCCTCAGCCTCCCGAGTAGCTGGGACTACAGGCACCCGCCACCACGCCCAGCTAATTTTTTGTATTTTTAGTAGAGACGGGGTTTCACCATGTTAGCCAGGGTGGTCTCGATCTCCTGACCTCGTGATCTGCCCACCTCGGCCTCCCAAAGTGCTGGGATTACAGGTGTGAGCCACTATGCCCGGCTCTTCTTTTTTTTTTTTTTTTTTAAATATATATATATTTATTTTTATTTACATATAATAATTTTACATTTTTATAGGGTACAGAATGATCTTTCGATACATGCATACAATGCTTAATGATCAGGTCAGAGCAATTAGAATACCCATCACTTCAAACATTTATTATTTCTTTGTTTTGGGAGCATTCAAAATCTTCTCTTTTAGCTTTTTGGACATATATAATAAATCATTGTTAACTATAATCATGCTGCAGTGCTACAGAACACTAGTACTTATTCCTCCTATCTAGTCATTGTGTATCCCTTAACCAACTTCTCCCCATCCTCCCCTCCACCTTTCCCTTTCCAGTCTCTAATACTCATAATTGTACTCGCTACTTCTAGGGGCTCACTTTGTTAGTTCCCACATATGAGTGAGAATATGCAGTACTTATCTTTCTGTACCTGACATGTTTTACTTAACATAATGTCTTCTAGTTCCATTCATGTTACCATGAATGACGGATTTCTTTTTTATGGCTGAATAGTATTCCCTTGTTTATGTACACACCACATTTTCTTTAATCATCTGTTGATAGGCACTTAGCTTGATTCCATTTCTTCATTGTTGTGAATAGTGCTGCCATAAATATGGGGTCCAGATGGCTTCTGTATGCTGATTTCCTTTCATCTGGGTAAATATCCAGTAGTGGGATTGTTGGATTGTATGGTAGTTCTATTTTTAGCTTTCTGAGAAACCGCCATACTATTTTCCATAGAGGTTATTCTAATGTACTTTATCACAAACAGTGTATAAAAGTCTCCCTTTCTCTGCATCCTCACTGGTGTTTGTTATTTTTTGTCTTTTTGATGGTAGCTTTTCAGACCGGGATGAGGTGATACCTGATTGTGGTTTCGATTTGCATTTCCCTGATGATTAGTGATATTGAGCATTTTTTCATATTGTGATTTGTGTTTAAGGTGTCTTTGTTTTATTTGGGTTATGTGTTAAATGGCTGTAACAGCTACCTTCCAGTATTGTAACAATTAAATGAAGCAATGCAAGTAGAATTGCTTGACACACAGCACACCGAACAGCTAATATGTGTCTGTCACTATTCTGTGTGGTAAGAACGAAGGAATAACTAAGAAAGGCACAGTCCTGGTCCTTATGGGTCTTAATAAAGAGTAACTTTTCTAATTTTCCTTTTCTTCATCTCAGGAAGCTTTTCAGTGTAGAAAATAATGCAATAGAAAAGCCCAGTTTAGTCTCATTGCAATCCTGATTTTAGATGGGCAATTCCTCATAGTTGAAATGATATTGATTTGTTGTAGTAATAATGATCTCAGCTAATATTTTCGCTTGCACTTTGGTGTTTTCAGGTGTTAATTCATTTAATTCTCATACCATACCTATAAAGTGAATATAGGCATTACCCCCATTGTATAGGTGAGGAAAATGAAGCCCAGAGATGGTTTTGGAGCACTTGCCAAGGTCTTGGTGGAGGCGGGATTTAAACCAGAAGTTGGTCTTCCAAGCTGCTACTCCTAATGGAAGCTCCATTCTATCACTGGAGTGAAAAAGGTTGATTGCCTCTGGAGAAATAAGTATTATCTAATGGCCCTGTCCACGCAGCCCTTAACAAGGTAAATGTTGGACAAATGTTTGCTTTTCATAAAACAAACCTTAATGCCTTTATCGTTCCAAATGTACGTAGAGCCAACCCAAGGCTATTCGGGGAGCCAGGGAACAGAGGCAGGCTGCCTAAGTCTTTATTTACAGTTGGAGAAGAGAGTTCGGCATTTTTCTTGCCCACAGAGTAACACTAACATCTGTCTTTAGAAGTCATTTTGCGTTCCTGCTGCTGTTTGCTGCTAGTGCTGTTTCCAATCTATGGCTGCCAAAACTGAGTGCTCCCCTCATCCTCACCATACTGAGACTCCCCCGGTTCCTGGTTCCCAATAGACATTTCCTATGCCAATGTCAGGAATAATTCCTCAGCAAATCGTCATTCTAACCCTTCATCTCTTCCCCCATTATCAACACTCCCCCACCAAAGTGGTACGTTTGTTATAATTGATGAACCTACTTCACACATCATTATCACCCAAAGTCCATAGTTCACCTTAGAGTTGACTCTTGGTATTGTATATTCTATGGGTTTAGACAAATGTGAAATGACGTTTCCACCACTGTTTTCACCGCCATGCAAACCCTCTGTGCTCCACCTATTCATCCCTCACTCCCTCTATAACCCCTGGCAACCACTGGTGGTTTTACTGCCTCCGTAGTTTTGCCTTTTTATCCCTTCAGTTTTAAAGTTGTGGCCCAGGTTAATTTATTTCCACTGCCATGTTCATTTCTTTTGGAATGACATACGTTTTTTTCCGGGTTCATTTCCCTGTCTTTCTATGTTTTCCTTTGTGTATTTGGATTTTGCTTCCTATCATTCAAGGTCAATAGTGATATTAATATCTTCGACTTGGGTAGTGCCTTCTGAATTACAGTGATCTCATTTACATTACTGTAATCTTCTCAGTCATTCCATGAGATAGGCATTTTACCCCTATTATACAGATGAGAAAACTGAGACTCAGGTATTTTTGGGAATTTGTCCCATGTGATTGTAGAAGACACTTTTGTATATACTTGTTGTATATACTTACTGCATCCATCCCCCCTATTTCTGGTACCATCTCAATATTTATTAGTGTCAATTTCTCTACTCTCGATATGTGAGGTCCTTGTGAAGCTGAGCCAACCACTGGTTACAGAAGTGGATATTAGAGTAATACACCACCAGTGAAAATCATTCAGTAACCACTTCCCATCAGAGCCGATCACAGTACATCTTGACAAGGAACTGGAGAAGGGCTGTCTTTTTACTGGATGTGAAGCTTGAGGAGGGGCCACAGGAGAAGAGTGAAGATGGAGTTGTTGCAAAAGAATGCAGAGCTTATACGAAGTTATCCTGTCAGAATCTGGATCAGGCTGGGAGTTTCAGCAGAGAAAGCCAAAACATTTCCTTTCTGGCTTTCGCCAGACAAACTGGGTTTCTACCACCGAGCCCTAATCATCCCCCACATTCTCAAAAGCAGCAGAGAGGATGTGGCCCAGCTCACCAGACTCCAGGACTGGGGTGTTTGACTCTGCTCAGAGCCACCTTCAAAAGGCCAGCAACTCCACCTGTCTGAGTGTGATAAGAAAGACAGAGATGAAAGACTAGACATTGGGTACAATGTGCACTGCTCAGGTGATGGGAACAACAAAATCTCAGAAATTACCACTAAATAACTTATTCATGTAACCAAACCCCACGTATTTCCAAACCTATTGAAAAAAAGAAAGAAAGACTAAGGGCACATCTCATTACAATATCACCCCTTCCCCTCCCCCAAGAACTTCATGCTTCTCCTAGCACTTGCATTTTTACTTGTTTAAGGATCTCTCTGATATCTTTCCAGTGATTAAAAACAGAGTAAAAAATATGCAGCCTGTAAGAACCAAGGTCACCCCCACTTTTTTTTTCATTGCCAGTAGAATGGTGACCTTTTCTCATTTTTTGAGGGCTTCCTTTATTCTTCCAAAGAACTGAAAAATAATAGTTAATGGCTTTGCAGTAATATCTTCTCATTCCCTGAGTACCTTAGAATAAATGCCATCAAGCCTGGTTGATGACAGTAGGTTCAGCTTTTACATACTCTCAGCCATCCTCTCTATTTGGAGAGACAGAGATGAAAGAAAAAAACAGTAAAAGCTACTGACCTTAGAGATGATATGTTCTGTCTATTTCTTTTGCTTCTTGTTTTGTATTTTTTTCTCTATGCTTTTGCTATCATAAAATTAATACATACTTACTGTAAATTATTTTGAACAATAAAGAACATAAAATTAAAAACAGAATCCTACCTCCCATTAACCCACTCTTCTCGGCCCAATTCTCCAGAAATAATCACTGTTAACAAATTACAATGGAATATTTCTAGATAATTTCAAAAGCATTTCAAACATACTTTTTGAAAAAAATAAAACGGTATATATGTATAAAGAAAATGTTTCCTCCACCCTTACTTAATTTTTCTACCTTAGGGCAGTCATTGGGACTATTTTTATATTGTTCTGCAATAGGTTGTTTTTACTTAAAAGCACGTGATAAACACTTTTCAGGTCCACGTATATAGCTCTGCCTCATTCTTTCCAAAGGCTGCATAATAGTTTTATAGTCAGTTATACCATTATTTATTTATCCATTCTCCAATGATGGTTACTTACATTGTGCCTGTTTTCTATGATTATAAACAATACAGCAATAAATATCCTCATACACATATCTTTACACACTGGCATTAGTATTTCTGAAGGTTCAATTTCTAAAAGTGGCATTTCTGGGTCATAGGATACAAATACACATTTTTTTAATTGATATTGTCAAATAATGCTCAAAAAAGCTGTATCAGTTTATACTACTGAAAGTGTAGAAAAGTGCCTGTTTCGGCCGGGTGTGGTGGCTCATGCCTGTGTGGTGGCTCATGCCTGTAATCCCATCAGTTTGGGAGGCGGAGGCCTGTGGATCACCTGAGGTCAGGAGTTTGAGACCAGCTTGGCCAACATGGTGAAATCCCATCTCTACTAAAAATACAAAAAATTGGCTGGGCATGGTGGCAGATGCCTGTAATTCCAGCTACTCGGGAGGCTGAGGCAGGAGAATCACTTGAACCCAGGAGGCAGAGGTTGAAGCGAGCCGAGATTGTGCCACTGCACTCCAGCCTGGGCAACAAGAGTGAAACTTCGTCTCAAAAAAAAAAAAGAAAGAAAAAGTGCCTGTTTCTCAACGTTTTTGCCAACACTGGAGGTAGTCCATTTTTTAAAGATTTTTACCAGGCAACAGGTGGAAAACGGAATCTTGTTGCTATTTTAAGTCCTTTCTTTTTACTATTTTGAAGAGTTTGCTCCTTTTTACTATTTATCAGCCAAAAATATTTTTTCTGTGAATTGTCTTAACATAGCATTTGACCATATTTCAATCAGTTTGTTTGAATGTTTCTTATTGATGTTGTAGAAATTCTTTATATTGTTATATATACTGTGGTAACTCATTGAACTCTAATTGACCAAATAGAAGATTTCCCTCCACATTTATATAGTAGGGGTTTCTTAGTTTTTCCTTATACAGAGATCTTCTTGATTTCACTTCATGATTAGGAAAATCTTCTCCAGTCAATAATTGACTTTTCTCCCATACATTTTAAATACTTTTTAGTTTTCTTTTCTTTTCTTTTCTTTTTTTTTTGAAACAGAGTCTTGCTCTGTTGCCCAGGTTGGAGTGCTGTGGCGTGATCTTGGCTCTCCGCAACCTTCACCTCCTGGGTTCAAGTGATTCTCCCACCTCAGCCTCCCGAGTAGCTGGGATTATAGGTGCCCGCCACCACGCCTGGGGAACTTTTTGTATCTTTAGTATTTACTATGTTGGCCAGGCTGGTCTCGAACTCCTGACCTCAAATGATCCACCCACCTCGGCCCCCCATAGTGCTGTGATTACAGGCGTGAGCCACTGCGACTAGCTACTTTTCTTTATATGATGTAAAGTAGGAACTAAATTTTAATTTTCTAACTGGTAGCTAATTACTCCCAAGAAAATGTATTCAATAGCAAGTTCATCCTTTTTCTTCTAAGCTGAAATACCACCTTTATCATATTTCCTAAACCTGTCTTTATTTCACTTCTGGATTCCCTGTTCTGTTCCAACAATAATATATTTGTGCATCCAAACCAGCATAGCAATACATGTTTGTTCTACCTTATACATTACAGGTACTGTACAGTTGAAAGCACAAGGTCTGGAATGAGACTGCCTGGGTAAAAATCCCAGTCATAACACTTCTTAGCTGTGTGATTTTGGGCAAGTCATTAAACCTTTCTTGAGCTTATTTCTCTCATCTGGAAAATGAGAACAACAATGGTACCAGTCTCATAATGCTGTTGTGATGGTTCAATGAAATAAGACATGCTGAGCATTTGATAGAATGCCTGGCTCATTCTAACTGGTGCATTCCTGTGTAACTTCAAGTCTGCGCACTTACCATGCATCACACACTCTGCTCGTGGGTATTTTTTTTTTTTTTTTTGAGATGGATTTTCACTCTTATTGACCAGGCTGGAGGGCAAGGGCGTGATCTCGGTTCACTGCAACCTCTGTCTCCCAGGTTCAAGCAATTTTCCTGCCTCAACCTCCCGAGTAGCTGGGATTACAGGCATGTGCCACCATGCCCGGATAATTTTGTATTTTTATTAGAGACAGGGTTTCTTCATATTGGTCAGGCTGGTCTCGAACTCCTGACGTCAGGTGATCCGCCCACCTTGGCCTCCCAAAGTGCTGGGATTATAAGCATGAGCCACTGTGCCCAGCCATGTTTGTTTTTTAATCTCCATTTCAAAAAGATAATAAATAAGATTCAGAAATATTAACTAACTTGCCTGATGTGTGATGTGGTGGAACCACGCTTCTAAGTTCTATTTGACTCATTACAAGACATGTGCTCTTTTCATTATATTATTCTCTTCTTAAATAACAAGCACTAGGCAATAGTGGTAATCTGTGACTCAATTTCTTACATTTTCTAACCGTCATATTCTTACTACCCAGAAACCATTGCTTTTGATGCTCTCTTAACTCCCTGGCTTCCACGCTGAGGAAGGATGCCTGTTTCATAGTTGGTTCTCAAAAGGAACTTCCCATGTTCTAAGCATTTGGGAAAAACCCTAAAACATAGTAATACATTTTCTACTCTGGTGATTTTCATAGCTGTGTCATCCAAAAAGAATATACTGTGTAGGCTGTTGGTCAAAACTTGAAATTATTGTAATTCTACTGAATTTTAAAAATTAGATTCCCGGTAACAGGTTTATTCAGTGTGACCTTGGTTTGCCCTCTGCTCCGAGTTCCCAGCTCCCCCTACATCTGCCACCCTCTGTTCTCTTTGGCGATTTGTTGGGCATCCTCCTCACTCAGTTCCAACACTTTTGGGGTGGTTCCTTCCCAGATCAGGATTCTTTGTGTTGAAAATTCACTAGCTGGTGTTCAGCAGCCTAATTTCCTCTTCCTAAACACATGTGAAGATTATATACCTTAGCTTGCTTGTGGACAGACCACGGCCTTGTGATGAGTTTTAGCCAGTGGAATGGGGTCAGAAGTAATATCTGCCAATTTCAGGACTGACAATAAAGTATACCACGTGTGATAATTTTATGTGTCAACTTGGCTGTGCTGTGGCACCCAGAAAGGTGGCCAAATATTATTATGGATGTTTCCATGAGGGAGCTTTTGGATGAGATTAACCTTAAAATCAGGGGACTCAGATAGATTACATTCCATAATGTGGGTGGGCCTCATCCATTAAAGGCCTGGGAAACAAAAGACTGGCCTCCCACAAGCAAGAATTGTGCCAGCAAACAGTTTTCAGACTTGTATTGCAGCATTGGCCCCCCCTTGGACTCCACCCTGCTGGCCCATCCTGCAGATTTTGGACTTGCTGGCCTCTATAATCACATGACCCAACTCCTTAAAATAAATCTTTTTGTTTCTCTCTACACATACATCCTATTTGTTCTGTTTCTCTGGAGAACCCTAATGCATGTTGCCATTCTCCATACTGTTTTGTTCTCCATCTACATGGCAAAGATCTCCAAAGGTGATGGAGTCATATGATGGGAGGAGCTTGGAGCCTGAGTCACCGCTGAAAGCACACTGCCATGTAGTGTCATCTGACCAACGTCAGAGTTTTTATGTGCTAGAAATAAACTTGTTGTTGTTAAGTCACTGAGATGTGACTGACTAGAGTTACTTGTCTTAACTACCTCACTATTGTCTGGAAAATCCAGTGATGGAGTAACATAGAGACAAGAGAGGCTAGCTCAGCAGATGCGCCAGGGTTTAGTTCCAAGGGGGAACCGCAGTAAAAATAAAGGAGGTAATGCGGAAGGGACCCGAGAATGGAGCAAACACAGAGGGGGCTTTTGGACCAGAAGCTGGCCTGGTGAGTCAGAGCTTTCCCAGGCACAACAGATACCTGATCCGCCAAACAGGTTCCAGACTCCAGCTGCTGGTGGGTGTGAGCTGACTGTCTGGTCAGCATCAACTCAGAGGCTGCATGGGAGTGAGAGACTTGGCTCCCATGGGGCCAAAGAGGTTGGGACCTGATCCAGTTGATTCAGGAATAATTCTCATGGAAGCGGGAGGAGAGTTGCAGGTAGCTAGCGCAGCAAACTCTCTCCTCTGCTTGAACTCTCTTGCTCCTCTGGTTACATTCATACTTCTCCAAGGATCCTTGCCCCTCTGTTGGTGTTGCAGAACTCCCAACATCTCCGTCTTGCCTTATTCCTCTGTGATGAGCTGGATTTCTTGCTCACCTGATTTAACTCTCTGGTCTGACCTGTAGCTTGTTTTGTCTTCCAGGAGTCCAGATGGGAATGGAGGGATGAGGCATTGACTTCAGCCAGGCTCTAATCTTAGATTTGTCCTTGCTCATTGTAATGGATTGAATAGTGTCCCTCCAAAATTTATGTCCATTCAGAACCTCAAACTGTGACTTTATTTAGAAACAGAGTCTTTACAGATGTAATTAAGAATCTTGAGACAAGATCATCCTGGAAAATTAGGGTGCACCCTACATCCAATGACTGATGTCCTCATGAGAACTGGAGAGGACACAGAGACACAGAGAAGAAGGTGATGTGAAGATGCAGCAGAGACTGGAGTGATATGCCTGGAAGTCAGGGAATGCCAAGGATTGCCGGCCACCACTAGAAGCTAAGGAGAGAGGCATGGAATAGATTCTCCCTTGGAACCTTCAGAAGAAATCAATCCTGCCAACACCTTGATTTCAGATTCCTAGCCTCCAGAACTGCGATAGAATACATTTCTATTGTTTCAAGGCACCCAGATGTGGTCATTTGTTACGGCAGCATCTAGGACACTAATGTACCCCTCAAGACCTTGATGTGACTCTTGTTTCATATACAGAGCCTGCTGCCCAAGGTTGCACAGCCAGTGAGTGGTAGAACTGGGATTTGAACCTGGTTCTTATGATGCACAAATTAAGACTCTTTTTCCTACCTCTTGAGTTTGAGGCTTGCAAGAGTGAGTTTACATGGGAACACCTGATTAAAGAAGAGAATGGGACAGCTGGGAGCAAGGAACTCCTTGCTGGAAATCAACCCAGACCATTATCCCCTTCATCATAGGGTTACTGGTTAAATATACTTGTTCCTTAATTTCCGCCCTTCCTACAAGAAAGAGAGAGAGAGAGCTGTCTACACCACCGGTTCTATTCAATGAAATAGAAAAACTCTATTCATCACCCAAATTTTTATTTGCTAGCCTCAGATTGCTAAATAATAGAATTCTCCAACTATAATCAAGATGTTTGCTTGGCACAGGTATGGAGAGGATTAGACATCTCCACAGTTGGCTTTGTTTAAAGAAAAAAATTAGAGTAATGACTCAGAATGTAAAAATCACATTACTTTAAACGATACGAATAGCAGTCAAGGCAAGAACACAATTATCTGTGGTTGGAATCAGAAAGCAGAGATTGACTGTCACAGCTCAGAACAAGGTTTGTAGTCTGCCCTCCTTCCTTTTCCAGACAATTTAACTGACTGTTAATCAATCAAACACGACCAAGAGCACAGAAACTGACCCTTGTGTGTTTAAGAGAATAAGATGGCATTTCAAGTTAGTTGTGGGAAAAATAGATTATTATTATTTTTCAATGAGTCATGTAGGGGCAATTGATTAGCTATTTGGAAAAACATAAGTTATTATCTCATGTGCGCTTGAATCAGTCAGTGTTCTTAGTTGCAGACAACAGAAACCTCCCTAGCTACTGTAAGTGAAAAAGGAAATGATTAAATTATTAAAGGATAGGGTAGCCCTGAAACTCTTTGAGAAAGACAGGAATTGGGTCCGAGGACTGTGCAGGCAGGAACAAAGCCCAAATTATAGAACAGGTCAGCTGTAGTGGAAACATTAAAGCTTCCCTTCTAGATACCAGCCTCCACTAACTCTTGTAGCCAGGCAAAGGGTGGTGCCACAAAACTACTGCTATGATTGTGTCTGAAATCTGGAGACCTGTGCCACCACCCTCCACAGAATGGATTTCTGGAGGCCCTTGCTTCTGCTCATCACTGGTTTCTAAATTAAAATTTCACATGGGACTATCTGATTGGTGGAGCCTTGGTCACAGGCCTGTGCCCTCTATGCAAAGGCAGTTGGGACATCCAGTTTCTGGCATCTACTGTGGAGTTAAGTACAAACCAATAAGGTGAGGACATCCTCTATGACACACACACAAGCACACACACACGTGCATGCGCGTGCACACCCACACACCCACACACACACGCGAAGGATGTATCAAAGTTGTTAGCCCACCAAAACCGTAATACATGTTCATCACAATACTTTAAAATATATTCTAGCCATTGAAGAGTTGAAGAATTAGCTGTACGAAAGGGAACCCTAAATGGACTGGAAGAAGATGTGGGTGAATATTGAAGCAATCCTGGGATGAGGAAGGACTTTCTGAGCATAAAAGCAATAGAAGAAATCACAAAGGAACAGAGCCACAGATGTGACTACTTGAAAGACCAATCCTCCTTCCAGCAAGCAAACCATGCACAGTGTGACTGATCACCCTCTGGTGTCATTTGCCCCCTTTAAAATCTGCACATACAAGGCCAAAGTCAATGGAATAAAATCTGCTTGGAAGGTCATCAGGGATCACAAATTTGAGTCCAAAATGACAGGATTTCAGTCCTCTCAAAATTGCCTAAAACTCAGCTCTGATCTACTCCAGAAGAGTATTTATATTTCAAAGGAAGAAGCTTTTTGTTTTTCCAGTCTCTTAAGAATTGCTCTTACATATTTGGAAAGTTTAATTATTTTTATTGTCCAAATTACTTTCTGTCTTTTAGAGGAACTTAAGTTAATCCATGTCTAGACTTCTGAGATTCTTTTAATTAGAAAGAGGAATGATTTGGGTCACAAAGTAGATTCCCCCACCCCCCAGCTCCCTCAGCTCTGTTTTACAAGGTTATTGCTGAATGTTTTATTGCTAAAGTGGGTGCAGACGCAGGGCAGTTAAAAAGAATCCTCTTTATTCCTTTTCATTACAGCTACTGGAGAATGTTCAGATTTGCTTCTTATGGCTAGCTAGGGTCTGACAATTGCTCTTCACTGGCAACACAAAATATATTGCTTTTTGATTTCCTGTCAGATTTTAAATGCATCCCTCAGCTAATAATAAGCTGAATCTGCAAAGAAAATGTAGAAAAGAAGAAGAGCAAATCAGGGTCTTGGTACAGAGATGAGCTGATGAGTGTGATGCTGGGGGCACTGAGCCAGTGAGCGGTGCAGACTCGGGTGCATCCCTGCTCTGGCTCACTCCAGGGTGAGTGAAGGGAGGAGAAATAGGCCATGGATGGCGAGCAGATAAAGAAGCACTGTCCGAAAAACATGATCCTAATTGTTTTGGGGTTTGTGATTTAAAATTTAGCCAAAGAGGGCACTTGTAAGCAGATATGAAAATTAAGATCTATTTTTAACCTGTACTTTCCATTCTTTGCCTTCCCATCGCTGTAAACCTTTCAATGTTCATGTTTCAACCCACAAAACAATAAAAGTCAGAAAATCGCATTATTGCATTTATGTCAGGTACTTTGATGGGTAACAAAAATAATTCTGTTATTTACAACCCTTTTCTTTTCTTTTCTTTTCTTTAGAGATGGGATCTTGCTTTTGCCTCGGCTGGTCTCTAACTCTTGGGTTTAAGCAATCCTCCTGCCTCAGCCTTCTGGGTCACTAGGATTATAGGTATGAGCCCCTTTTTCAAGATGATGGGTGTGGTGGATTAAAGATAGTACAAATACTTTACCCCTCTTCCTCTTAAATTTAAGCTGGTCTTTGCTTTGACCAATACAAAGTGGTGGAAATTTTTTACTGTAGAACTTTCAGCCCTGGGCCTTAAGAGAGCAGCAACTTCTGTTTCCAAGTGCTTGGAATGCTCCCTCGTGGAACCCACTTGCTGTGCTATGAAAAGCCCAACCAAGTGGAGAGGCCACCTGGAGAACTGAGTTGCTCCAGTTCAGCTCGCAGCAGAGAACCAGCTCCAACTGCCAGCTGTGCGAGTCAGCCATCTCAGACATTCCAGCTTCCCAATGACTGTAACATCAGCTTACCCCATGTGCAACCGAGGAACCACCAGGCTGAGCCCAGCCCACCCAAGGAACTGTGAGAAAGAAAAGAAAGGTTTCTTGTTATGTGAAGCCCCTACATTTTGTGGTGTGTTTTTTTGTTTTTTTTTTGTTTTTTGTTTTTTGTTGTTGTTGTTGTTGTTGTTTTTTAAATGCAGCAATAGTAACCAAGATAGTGGGCCCTGATAAAATAACTGGAGGACCATTTGTTTGCTAAGTAGTGTGTCAAATATGCATATATGAGCGTAGAATTCAGAGCAGGCTTAGAGCCAAAGCAATATGGTTTGATGGAGTTGCTTGGGGTGAAAAATCTTGGAGGGAGAAGGAGGAGTCTGAAAGCTGAGAGTGTGTAGAGTTGGGGGAAAGTTAAGAGAGAGAAAGAAAAAGAAATCGATTTTGAGTTTCAACTGCCCACTCACTCTATTCCCTTCTGTAGCAGGTTAGCAGAGAAGGGGAGTTGGGGAAAGAAACACTAAGTCATTGCTGTGGCAGGGGACAGGTAAAGTTCCTCCTCATCTCCTCTACACAATCCTCAGTATAGCCTATATTACTTACAAATGCTTCTGGGCAAGTGTATTCTTTGGGGAAAACTAAAAAGTGATGACTAAGAAGTGACTAAAATATGGGTGAGTGGAGGGCAAGTGGACACAGTGGCTGCACATGGTTACATGGGGACCAAAGGACAAGAAGGCAAAGCACAGGGCACAGGCATCGATGTCATGTTTCATCCTGCCAGCAACCCTCCGAGACAGGCATTGCTGTGCTCATTTGACAGATGAGCAAATTGAGGCTTAGACATGTGAAGTGCTGTTTCCAAAGCACGGCAGCTTAGAGGTGGCAGCATTGAGATTCACACCCAGGTCGCTCTAATGCCAGTGCTTGAATTCTTTCCACCTTGCCTTTTACCCTGTGCCCCTTCTCATCCTTTACTTTTCAGATAATCAATCTTCAAGACTTAAACAAGGGTTTCACATATCTTATATACCTGGGTTTCTCAAGCCTCTTATTCTCTATAAACGCAATGCCCAAATAATATTTAGATGCCGCCAGACACGGTGGCTCATGCCTGTAATCTCAGCACTTTGGAGGGTCGAGGCTGGTGGATCACCTGAGGTTGGGAGTTCGAGACCAGTCTGACCAACATGAAGAAACCCCGTCTCTAGTAAAAATACAAAAAATTAGCCGGGCGTGGTGGTGCATGCCTGTAATCCTAGCTAATCGGGAGCTGAGGCAGGAGAATTGCTTGAATCCAGGAGGTGGAGGTTGCAGTGAGCCGAGATCGTGCCATTGCACTCCAGCCTGGGTAACAAGAGCGAAATTCCTTCTCAAAAATAAATAAATAAATAAAAATAGATGCACACACACACACACACGCATACACATATACGTCTATATATGTATATATTTAGATGCTGTTTGAGAGCCTGCTTAATGGTTGTGTGCCTGGACTCTGGAGCCAGACTACCTCCGTGCAAAGCTCTGCCCCATCACTTGCTAGCTTTGTGAGACTGGGCAAGTTCCTTGTTCCTTAAACCCTCCATGCCTCTGTTTTCTTCATCTGTTAAATGGGAATAGGGCTTTTGACCTCTCTGGTTTGCTGATAGGTTTCAATGAGTCAATGCCTAAAGTTCTTAGGGCGGTACCCAGCACACAGTAAATGCTACACAAGTATTCACTCTTGTGATTATGTTCCCTGCACTGTTTCATTCCCTGCCTGAAGACAGGAAACTATTTTTTTATCAGTTATCTCATTATCCCACAGTAAGGTGCTGGTATTCTTGGTTTGGATTGGAAATGAGAGGCAGGGTCTCCTCTCCCTGCAATGGTCAAGTTGCCTCCAACAAGTGGAGAGGGAATTCTGTCCCAGCACAGCAACTGTGCAGCAGTGCAGAAATCTCCTTAAAACCTCCTTTTTCCCATTCGGATGAAAAGAAATACATTCCTCCCTAATTTAAGGAGACACATACCCCTCAGAAGAACAAATAAACAGGCTTGCTAAACAAGAACTCTCAACTAGAGATTTGTGGCTGACACTAGTTTTCCTTCATTAAAGAAAAAGAGGCAGTGACTTTGGCTGGCATACCTTGCTCATCTGTTTCTGTGAGAAGAAACCAGTATTAGATTCTCATGCCAAAGTATCAGATGCAATTTGAGGATTTGTCTCAAGAATTCCCCCATAAGAGGAAATGTATAGATAAAAAGTTACAGAAAAAAATTCATCAAAATATTGAATCAACAATCCAAAATGGATCAATAATATATGTTACATAAGTCATCTTTAAACACAAACACACATAAAACAAGGTTATATATTGACGAATTGGTGAAATTGTTGTGACCAGAGAGGCCTGCAGGAACCTAACCTTATAGTTCTCCTTAAAGTAGCAGTTGTCATCTCTGAGTGATGGGTTGACAGGCAAGCTTAACTTTTTTCTTTACACTTTTCTACCTTTTCAAAATAAAAGACATGAACATGTGTTATTCTTACTGTCAATAGAAATAAGATAGCCATTTAAAGAAAAGTGATGTAATTGACTTAATATTAACTTGGAATTCATGGACTCCTCTAGAAATCTCAACTCCGGTAATATTCTTTGCTATACCAACAGCTCAACCAAAGAGAGGCAGTCTGTTCGCTTATTGGAAGGCTGTTTTCATGTTTCTTCCTATTTCCTTGAGGAAAATAACACCAATTTTGTTGGTCTTTTCTCCTAGAGGCATTTCAACCCTTTCATCATGTTAACATTTCCCATTGGCAACCCCACCATTTATGAAAAAAAAAATTATTTCTCACTGACTTCCATCAAAGCAGGTTAACTACACCTTGCAATAGACATTTTGACAGTCTGAAATAAAAGCTTGCCGGATCACTTGTATCTGAGAAAGGACAGCATAAGGCATAATGACCAAATAGGGCCCTGGAAGCCTGTGGCGATGCCTCCATCTTTATCCACACCTTCAGGTGTGGCTGCAACTCTTACCCAGAGGCAGCTTTAAATTCTATATCACAAGACCTGGGGCCTGGAAGCCAATGTTCCTAATCAAATTGTCCTGCCTTAATGACAATAATAATAATAATAATTGTTCTGATTGCTATATCATTAATAATACAAAATAATTATTGTCATATTATTATTACTATTACTACAGTTGATTCTCATTATTCACCATCGTTGTGTTCTATAAAATTCCCATGAACACTGAATTAGCAAATCCTGAACTGCTATTTTTAGGAGAACTACAAGGTTAGGTTCCTGCAGGCCTCTGGTCACAACAATTTCATCAATTGATCAATATATAACCTTGTTTTATGTGTGTTTGTGTTTAAAGATGCCTTATGTAATATATATTGTTGATCCATTAACATTCAACTCACAGTCAACAGCAGTAGAACTCACGCCTGAATGAAACTCAGCTAACATATTTTTTTTCTTTTTTCTTTTTTTTGAGATGGAGTGTTTCTCTGTTGCCCAGGCTGGAGTGCAGTGGCCAGATCTCAGCTCACTGCAAGCTCCGCCTCCTGGGTTTACGCCATTCTCCTGCCTCAGCCTCCCGAGTAGCTGGGACTACAGGCGCCTGCCACTTCGCCCAGCTGGTTTTTTCGTACTTTTTTTAGTAGAGATGGGGTTTCACCATGTTAGCCAGGATGGTCTCGATCTCCTGACCTCATGATCCACCCGTCTCAGCTTCCCAAAGACATATGTTTTTTTCTCTGTAATGCATATCACAGCCTTCTTGTGCTGAGGAAGATTTCAGCACTATGCATGGGGGACACTGTAAACAGCAAAATTAACAACAAAAAACACGCACAAAAATGTGGAATAATGTGGTGTTAAACAGATCATGAAAAGGACTATTGTCTACAGTATTGAGATGGGAGAGTTCCCTTGCCTCTATTGCAGGACTTGCAATAGATGTGTAGCTTGTTTATTTGGCCCCTTGTGGGAGGGAGAGCAGACAGTTGAGTGGGTGCAGGAACCAGGGTGAGCACTTTTGGGCTCTGGCCCCACAGCAGAGTTTAGGGGTGTGTTACAATTAATGCTCTTTTAGCTTTGCTGTCCGTAGACAGCTTAAGTGTTAAACAGCTCAGTGAAGAGTCAGTGTGACAGCCTTTTTGGATTCCTGCACACAGTGCATACTGAATTCTTGTCCCATGTCCAGGAAGAATCAGGTTACATGAACAGTTTCAAAGATAATGAAAGTGGAGGATTTTATTAAGCAGTAGAAGTGGCTCTCAGAAGAAGGGGAGCAGGAGAGGGGATGGTGCGGGAAGAAGGTGATCTTTCCCCAAGCCAGGCTGTCTATAGCTAGGTTCCTCTCCAAAGCTGGGCCGTCTAAAATTAAGCTGTGTCTATCCATAGTCTCGATACTCAGTTGCTTCTTCTCCTGTCAGTGTTCAGCTGCTTGTCTCTCTGCCAGCTGAGGTCTGGGGTTTATATGGGCACAGGATTGGGGAGTGTGGCAGGCCAAAAAAGTAACACTTGGGTGGGATAACAGGGATGACTGTTCTCATTTAGAGCTGTGGTTCCAGGCTTGAGGGTGGGGCCTTTGCTGGGAAACCACTCTCTTTTACCCAGTATTTCCCTGCTTCCTGTTCATATCAGTATGAGAGCTGAAACTAGAAGGCAGAGTGTTGCTTTGTTCCACCTCAGCTGTGAATGAGGGCATGGAGTGACACTAATATTTTGCCACTCTGTGTGTGTCCATGGATGACTTCAAAGGCACTGTGAGTACTATTTTGGGGTTACAAATAAATTTTAGGGAGTATGTAAATTCATAAATAAGAAATCTGCAAATAGTAAAGATCCACTGCATATGATTTGTGCTAAGATTTATTTCACACTTTCTACAGGGTAAGTGCTATATCAAGTATTTCACGCACATTTGCTCCTTAAACCTTTACAATAACCCCATTAGGGAAGTGCTATTGTCATTGATAGGGACAGAGGGCAGGGAAATTCTAGGCAGACGAGGGCCCTACCCTGGCGAGGGCCCTATCCTCAAGCCTGGAACCACACCACAAAGTGAGAACATACATTCCTGTTTCCCTGCTGAATGTTGCCTTTTCCAAAGCTACCTATGGCCTGCCCCACCCCATCCTGTGCCCATAAAAACCCTAGGCTCTGCCAGCAGAGAGAAGAGGAGAGGAGAAGAGGAGAGGCAGTAGGACATGGGAGACTATGGTTGGACTTCAGACAGAAGTAGCTTAACTTCAGAGGGATAGCCTGACAGCATAGATTCAGTTAGGAGTCCGGCTGGAGATGGACAGACTCCAGGGGAAGATTATCTTTCTACTCCATTCCCTTTTCAGCTCCCCTTCCTGCTGAGAGCCACTTTCATCAATAATAAAATCCCCCACAGTTAGCATCTTCAATTTGTTCATGTAACCTCATTTCTCCTGGACACCAGACAAGAACTCAGGTGCAGGAGCCAAAGACTGTCACGCTGGTCCTCCACTGAGTTGTTAACACTTAAGCTGTTTATGGACAGCAAACTAAAAGAGTACAGACTATTACACTCTTTCTGAGGCTTCCGGGGGTTGCATGCACCCCACTAGATGCTGCCATGTGGCCACACAGAGCTTTGCTCCTGCCAGCACCCAAAAGCACTTGCCCTGCCTCCTGTACCCACTCACCTGTGCTTCCCCTCCTTCGAAGGGTGGAATGCAGTGGGACTGAGTGAGTGGAGTCCGCCCCTGCCGTCACTGAAGCAGCCGGCTAGTTCTAGTGCCCATGCACTCCAGTTCCTGCCACAAAGGAGTCGGGGAATCTTTCCTGCTTCATCATCACCATTTTATCTATGAAGATACTGAGTCTTAAGTAGGCTAAATGACATTATCAAGATGTACAGCTAACACATGGCCAAGCAGGATCCGTACCCAGTTGTGGCTCTGAGGACCACGGGCTTATCACTGTGAGCCATAGTCCAGCATGGTGGTGTTGGGGATTGGGGTGAGAAGAGGGTTGCCAAAGATCAGTAAATGGGTAACCACAGGCTATGACCTTCACGCTGAGTGGCAGTGGATATGGCGCAAAGTGCGTCAAGGCTTGGAAACAGGGCACTTGGCTTCATATCTCGATTGTATCGTTGTGTGAATGTAGCTTTGAGTAAACAGCCTCTCTTTTCATCAGTGTCTTCTTGTGGCCAGCAACAGAAATGCAACTCAAACATCCTTAATAAACTCCATTATCTTCCTTAAGGAAGGAGGATAATTAAGAGATAATGGCTGGTTCATATAATCTGGTGAAGGGATCAACATCTAATACTCTGGAAAAGCAGGATCCAAGGCAACTTGAGGAACTTTGTGATTCAGCCATTACCCTTGGATATTTGGGGTTCTCTTTCTAGAGAATCACCATTAATATGACTCAGTTCCAATCACTCTTACTTGGTGTTCTGGGTTCAAAACTTTAAATAGTGTGAAGGAACTGGCCGTTGGAGACCACCTCCAGGGACACTGGTCAGTTTTCAGGGAAGGAATACGTGTTGTTTATTATAAACTGCCTGAGTTTCTTTTTCCTCACTAGCTAAATAGTAGCTAAAGAAAGCTCCTTCCATTGTCCCTGTAAGGTTGCTAGGAAGATCGAATGAGATTGTGTAAGTGGAAGCAGCCAGCACCAGGGTAGAAAGAGGCTCCTCTTCACCAGACAGCTCCAGGAGACTGGTAGCAGCTGCCCGAGGATTCCGGAGCTGAGACCTGTTACTAAGCTTAGTCCTTGGCTGGCCTGGGAGGCAGGGTGAGTGGCTGGAGTGTCTGTTCACATACTTTACGTATGTCATCTCTTGTTCTACCACAGTGCTCTGAAGGCTTCTTTCTCACCCTTGCTGTTTCCCTCCCCTGATTGAGAAAACTGGCCTCTCTCCACCCCAGAGAAGCACGCCTCAGATTGGTAAATTGGGAACAATTAACTGTGCATGCTCAGCTGAGCTCCCCTCACTCCCTCTGCTACTCCACACCTTCATTTTATTGGCTTTCTCCCTTAAATGGGAAGGCGGGTGGTGGTCTCGGGACATCTAGGGCTGAGGAGGTGTATCTAATTCTGTGGTTCAGAATTAGGAAATCCACCTACCTGCAGACATGTTGCTAGTCTTTTTTTTTTTTTTTTTTTTACCCAGAATTTCTCTTGACTTTTATATTAGTATTCGCCCATTTGACATAGGTAATTTTTTTTTTTTTTTTTTTTGAGACAGGGTTTCACACTGTCACCTGGGCATGATCACGGCTCATTGCAGTCCCAACTTCTCGGGTTCAGGTGATTCTCCCACTTTAGCCTCCTGAGTAGCTGGAACTAGAGGTGTGTAACACCATGCCTGGCTAATTTTTAAATTTTTTTGTAGAGACAAGGATGGTCTTGCCATGTAGCCTAGGCTGGTCTTGAACTCCTGGGCTCAGGCGATCTGACCTCCTGGGCCTCCCAAAGTGCTGGGAGTACAGGCATGAGCCACCATGCTCATCAGTTGCTAGTGTTTATCAGCAATAAAGGCTATACTTGGGCTCAATCTGCCTGTCTCCTTTGTCTATTTTATTTTATTTTATTTTTTGAGACAGAGTCTCAGTCTGTCACCCAAGCTGGAGGGCAGTGGTGCTATCTCGGCTCACTGCAACCTCTGCCTCCTGGGTTCAAGCGATTCTCCTGCCTCAGTCTCTGGAGTAGCTGGGATTCTGTAAAACTGCCACCATGCCCAGCTAATTTTTGTATTTTTAGTAGAGACAGACTTTCACAATACGGTCAGTTTGGTCTCAAACGCTTGACTTCAAGTGATCCGCTTGCCTCTGCCCCGCAAAGTGTTGGGATTACAGGCGTAAGCCACCGCACCTGGCCTTTTGTCTCATTTCTCAATTAGTTCAGAACTTCTGTACCCTGACACAGGACAGGAGCTGATAAAAGCCACTGGAATCTGAAACAGCTGAAATTCCCATCCCTGACATTATCTGAGCTGCCCATTTTTCAAACACATGCAGTTTCCCAGCAAAAGGACACGCTTTGTACGGAAAACAGTGTGAAAGAAACCGCTCAGTAGGTCCCAGTCATCATTCAGGCTTGGCTTAGGATTTTTGTTATATTAACTGCATATACCAGGGTTCGGCTTAGCACATCAGGACCACCCATTTCACTGTCCTCGCATATGCAGACTTGACAGGGCTCCCTGGTTATGTCAGGGCAAAGTATTATCCAAACAATGACAAGGAAGATGATTGCCTGTTGCAAGCTGGGTATATTTTCTTTGTTTTATTTCAGAATGCATTATCAGTCTACCCAGGATACTTTATATTCAGAAAGGATCTTCCCAGAAAGCTGTAGGCAACGTTTACATTTTGGTTATGCTTATACAGGACTGGATTTGGAAGTGGCTGAAATGAAGTAAAATCTAAATCTCACTTTTGTTCCTGGCTCTTAGTTTACCTTAAATAAGCGAATATGCTGCCTACGCAGTAAAAGCATCCAACACAGAACATGAAAGGGAAAGATTGGGCTAGATTTCCAGCAAATTCATCCTCTTTTCAAGCTACTCTTTAAAGTCATTTGTTAATTGCAAACATAAATTTAAAACTGTTACTTTATTTAATCATTTGCAGTTTGGAAACAGGTTGAACATCTCTGTTCTAGAATAGAAATGAAGGCAGATCTTTCTTACGGAACATTTTAAACTGTCTGTGCATGGTGCTATGCCAGGTGTTTTCATAAATAATGTTCCACTGAACTCCCACAATAACTCTGTGAATTGCATAGTCTTACTTCATTTTACGGATAAAGAAACTGAGGCTCAAACTTGTTGTATAACCTGCCCACAGCTGCCCAGTTAGGAATGGGAGAACTGGAAGGAGACTCAAAGTTTCTAAGACCAGGAGTAAAATAAGAATTTTTTTTTTTTTTTTGAGAAGGAGTCTCACTCTTTCATCCAGGTTGGAGTGCAGTGGTGCGATCTCAGCTCACTGCAACCTCCACCTCTTGGGTTCAAACAATTCTCTTGCCTCAGCCTCCCAGGTAGCTGGGATTACAGGCGCCTGCCACCACACCCGACTAATTAAAAAAAAATTTTTTTTTGAGATGGAGTCTCGCTCTGTCGCCCTGGCTAGAGTGCAGTGGTGTGATCTCGGCTCACTGCAAGCTCTGCCTCCAGGGTTCATGCCATTCTCCTGCCTCAGCCTCCCGAGTAGCTGGGACTACAGGCACCCACCACCGCGCCCGGATAATTTTTTGTATTTTTAGTAGAGACAGGGTTTCACCGTGTTAGCCAGGATGGTCTCGATCTCCTGACCTCGTGATCTACAGGCCTCGGCCTCCCAAAGTGCTAGGATTATAGGCGTGAGCCACTGCCCCTGGCCCACACCTGGCTAATTTTTGTATTTTTAGTAGAGACGGGAGTTTCACCACGTTGGCCAGGCTGGTCTCGAACTCTTGACCTCAAGTGATCCACCTGCCTCAACCTCCCAAAGTGCTAGGATTACAGGCATGAGCCACTGCGCCCAGCCTAAAATAAGAATTGTTTTTAACCCCTTCAAAAGAATGACAGATTGGACTACATTTTTAAAAGATACAAAAAACTTTACAAAACACCTTAAGTAAAGCAACGTGTCCAGAATCTCCACATTTCAACATGAGGTGCTACACCATCTATGCAAGACTCACAAAGGATACTTCAAAAAACCTGTTATGTGACATCACAGTGAATGATTTGCAGAGTCGAGATTGAAGATCTTTAGAGAGAGTCACATATGGTTTGCATCTGTCTTCCTTCCATGATGATGGGGAGGAGAGGACTGCCTTCCCACCTCAAGCCAAATGTGAGAGCTTGGCATGTACCCTATGGCGTAAAAGAGACACAGGGATTTATATTTGTTCCACTTCTGAAAAATTCTGCAGGCAGGTGGCTGGATGTGGTTAAAGTAGAAAGGCCGGTACTGGCAGCAAGCTGTACCTCACTGATGGGAGCCTCCTGGGAGACAAATTAGGAGAATTCAGCTTGGGGTCAGCCGGAACTCCACTTGACTCTCTGGATGGGTAATGTGACCCCAGCAGAAGGAGTGGATGGTCAGATGCCTACAGGCTTTGGAGGAATTATAAGTAGCCAGCCAGAGTGGGGAATTCTCCACATTAAGGAAGCTACAATCACAAGGGGCGTATTTGGAGAATCCCCGAAAGCACCCTAACATAAGAAAGAATCAGCTTTGGGAATCTCCGTACAGTGGAGACAATGCTATGCATTCCAACTCCCAGACACAAAGTCCACATTTCCCAGCTGCCTTTGCAGTTCGGTGGGCCTACATAACTGAGTGACAGCCAATGAGGGATGGGCAGAAGTGAGATGACAGATGCCTTCCTACCTGGCCTGGCCTTCAAGTGGATCATTCTACAGGATCCTCCATGCCTTTTCTCTCTCCCCACCAACAGTAGAGCAGGAAGACACCACAGGCTGGGTTTTGAATGAGTGTAGCTGAGTCCTGTGTCCTCTTTCCCACTCAAAGACTGATGCATGGTGCCTGTGACAAGGGTGAGAATAAACTTTCACTGCGAAGTCACTCTAATTTGGGGTTATTGTTATTACATTAGTGTGAATCCGATTAATACACTCTGACACCTACCATTGTCAGATTCCATCTGTGACAAACAGCTAAAGCCTTTGCTGCTCCTTAGACCTAGCCCTCCAATCATGGAGAAGTCAGAGGTAGACTGTGTGGGGCCTGCGGGAGAGGAACTAGCAGAGAAAAGCAGCAGCAACTAGCCATGCCTCCTCCCGCAAGGCAGATTGCCAGTGAGGTTGTGAGAAGGAGAGAGCTTAATTAGAATAAGAATGTGACAATTTTAATATTACTCTGCGTTAGATATTTGGGCTAATACAATAAGATCAATCTTGTAATTAAAATGACCAAAGGCCTTTTTATTACCTTAAACGTCTGGAGAAAAAATTATGAGAGTAGCTTACAATTTTATCCAGGACAGAAAAGAGCTGGCTCCACAATGAGAGGAAAAATAGCGTTTTTATGGCACCCTATAGAATCAAGCTCATGTAACATAAAGGTTAGCATGTTTCAATTGCTTCCAGTTTTTTGTTATAAATAATGCTTCAGTGAATAATCTTGAATATACATTTTTTTTTAATAGGCATGTTGAGTATAACTATACATTCCTGAAATTGGAACTGCTGGTTCAAATGACATGTCTTGTGTGAAATTTTGATTATTATTGCCACCTTGCCCTCCAGGAGGTTGCCCTCCAATTCAGCACCCTGTGGTTGTGTGTGAGAGAATTGGTGTCCCCACACTCTCATCATAGAGTTTTATATGAGTTTGCTGAGACTGCTATAACAAGTGACCACAAATTGGTGGCCTCAAACAATAGAAAGTGATTCTTTCACAGTTCTGGAGGCCAGAAGTCCAAAACTAAGGTGTGAGCAGGGCTACACTCACACTGGATATTCTAGGGGGAATCTTTGTTTGCCCTTTCCAGCTCCTGGCAGCCGTCATCATTCCTGGGCTTCTTGGGCGTGTGGCTGTGTCACTCCAATCTCTCTCTGTCTTCACATGGCTGTGCCCTCCCCTGTGTAATCTCCCTCTGTGCACTCTAACGAGGACGCTGGTCATTGGACTGAGGGCCCACTGCAGCCTCAGACTCCGGGGCTCAAGGGATCCTTCCACCTCAGCCACCAGGCTCAGCTAATTTTTAAAGTTTTCATAAAGACAGGATCTCGCTATGCTGCCCAGGTTGGTCTTAAAGCCCTACTTTCAAGCAATCTTTCTGCCTCAGCCTCCCAAAATGCTGAGATTACATACCTGGCCTCAAGATTCTTATAAGATAACATTCACATGTTCTGGGGATTAGGACATGGACATATCTTTGTGGGAGCCCGCCATTCAACACCCTGCAAGCTTATTAAAACTTTTAAAGATCTTGACTGATCTTAAAGATCAAAGATGGTATCTCTGTATACAGTTGACCCTTGAACAATAGGTTTGAACTGCATGAGTCCACTTACACTCAAATTCTCTTCTGCCTCTGCCACCCCTGAGACAGCAGGACCACGCTGTCCTCTTCCTCCTCCTCCCCAGCCTTCTTAACATGAAGTCTACGGGGATGAAGACCTTCACGATGATCTACTCCCACTTAATAAAGAGTAAATACATTTTCTCTTCCTTATGATTTTCTTCATAACATTTTCTTTCCTCTAGCTTACTTTATTATAACAATACAGTATATAATACATATGCAAAATATGAGTTAATTGACTGTTCATGTTATCAGTAAGACTTCCGATCTACAGTAGGCTATTAGTAATTAATTTTGGGGGAGTCAAAGGTCATATGAGGATTTTCTACTGTGCAGTGCGGCGGCGTCCCTAATGCCCGTATGGTTCAAGGGTCAACTCTAGTTTTATACCCACTTCTTAAAATACTCTTGTCCCTTGAGTTCTGTGACATCCCTCTCTTGGGTTTTCTCTCCTGGCTGCTCCTTCATCACATCTGCTGGTTTCTCCTTAATCTTCATGTTCCTCCCAAGGGTTTTCTTTTCAGACCTCTTATCTCCTCTGTCCTCATGCTTTGCCTCCATCTGATCTCAACCAGGTCTTAAATACCACATTTATGTGCCCATGCTCCTGCCTTCTTTCTCCTGTTCTAACTTTTCTCCTGCGCTCCACACTCTATCCAAATTCAACAATCCTGCTTGTACGCAGTGCCCTTCTGAGCTATATTGGAGCCAGAGACAAAAGAAGGCACATGAGCTCCTATATTCCCTTATCCAAATATCCTCAGGTATTTGAAACCAGGTGGAAAAAGGCGATAAAGCTCTACATTAAAAAAAAAAAAATAAAGACTATATGTGAAGCCTTGTATTGCCTAACCTATCAGCATGCCGTTGTCAGTTCTCACAAAAGAGTGAGGAGATCTCATGGCCTCATGGCCCAGGAAGCTCAGGCTGATAGAAATGATTGTTCCTGTGGTGCAATAATAGGGAGTCATAAAACAAACCAACCATAGTCTTTCTTTATTTTAAATTTTCGTAGTTTGTGCAACATCAATTTTTTTACATTAACTTTGATTTTTAAAACTATTACATTCAAATATTACTTATGTCAGTTACTGAGTTTTGGGTGGCCTCTTGTATTTTGTGTCTAAAGTGAGTACCTCACTGGCTTTACCCCGATCCTGGCCCTGCCTGATATGTTGAAACCAAACTCTTGATTATTCACCCTACCCTAACCCCAGCCTCGAACTTGTTCCTCTTTGTCTCTATAACTGTTAACTCATTTTTTTAGTTACTCAGGCCAAAACGATTTGAATCATTCGTGACCCCTTGCTTTCTCCATACTCCATATCTAGTCTGTCAGTAGATTTTGTCAGCTCTTCCTTCAAAATTACCCACAGTCTGATCATTCCCTCCACCTCTGCCGCTTTCCACATCATCTAAGCCTCCATTGCCTCTCAGCAGTATCATTGCAAAAGTCTCCTAAATGGTCTTTCTGCCATTACTCTCTAGTCGCTTCTCATCTCGCTCAAAACAGGAGCCAGAGCCAGTTTATGTCCTGCCAGGCCCTAGACACCCAGCTACCCAGCCATCTCTCTGACTTTGTCTCCTATTCTTTCCCTCCCCTGACCCCCATGATGTAGCCGCACTGGCTTCCTTACTATTTTGCAAACATGTCAGGCCTCTCCTGCCTCAGGGCTTTGCCCTTGCTGCTCCTTCTTCCTAAGAAGTGTTCTTACAGGTATCTTGCATGGCCAGGTATCTCACTCCATTCAGATCTCTGTTCAAATATTACTTCATGAAAAGGTCTTCTCAACTATTAGTTTGAAAATAATACAATCCCCCCATTCCCATGCTTACTCTATCACCTAGCTTTATTTTCTTCGTAATAACCAATGACCACCTCATGTAATATATGCATTCAGAGGGTTATTATATTTTTGTCTCTCACTTCCCACTAGATTGTAGACTCTATGAAGGCAGGGAGTTTCTGTTTTCAGTCATATATCCCCTGTGTTAAAGACAACATCTGGCTTAAAGTAGTATCTTGGAGCTAGTATACTCAAACTTGTCTCCCACCCTAAAGGGTGATTACATACGTTATCTTTTTGTTGTTGTTGAGACAGGATCTCACTCTGTTGCCCAGGCTAGGGTGCAGTGGTGCCATTATAGCTCACTACTACCTCAAACTCCTGGGCTCAAGGGTAGCTGGGACTACAGGTGCATGCCACCATGCCCAACTAGTTTTTAAAATTATTATTATTATTATTATTTTGTAGAAATGGAATCTTCCTATGTTGCCCTGGCTGGTCTCAAACTCCTGGCTTCAGGCAATCCTCCTACCTTGACCTCCCAAAGTGCTGGAGTGTAGGCATGAGCCACTGTGCCTAGTTTATATTATCCTTGAATTCAGTTTCCTTGATTGAACCCCTTTCTGTTTTTTGATGTAATACTTTATTGGCCAGGTACTCATTTGGGTGATTTTTTTTTCTTGCTTTAAGACCTGTTCAAGAGTATGTATTCCCAGTGTCTCTCTGTAAGCAAGATCAGGTCGTCCAGGATCTCTCTTGGTCTCTATCTCCATCGCTGTTTATCTGTTTCCGTCTCTCTCTTACTTAGCACTGCTTCAGGCAATTAATAAAAATCAGATAATGATTTCCTCATTAAATCAGCAAGATGAGCTACAAGTAGACTGACAGGTGGTTGAAAGTCACCCTGGGGAATCATGCTGATTGGTGCCCTATGATATAGAGGTCAAAATGATTTAATTCTTATTATGTGGATGAAAACATTTTCAAACTTGTTTATATTGCTTGTTGATTACTCCATTGAGCCTTGTCGTTAAAACACTGGGGAAAATAAATGTAATTCAAAGTCACCTTTACCAAAGAGAAAATAATCCATCAAAAGTAAAAACAAACTTCAAAAGGAAAAAATGAGATAATTTGGGGTGGAGGGCATATAAATGGCCGTGTCTCAGGCTGTAAAAAACTTCCCTGTGCCCAGGACAGATGGAGGCATGACATCCATGCTAGCATGCAACCCATGCTGGACCCAGTACCATAGAAAGAGGGAAGCTGGCAATCATTGGCCACTTACTCAACAGGCACTATGGAATCCTGTGAGAAGGTAATATTAACATCTCCGTTTAACTGATAAGCAAATTGAGATTCACAGAGGCTGGTTAATTGCCCCAGGCCACACAGTCTTCAGGAGGCTGAGTGCACTTCTCAGTACCCCCGTGGTCTGTCTCAGTGCCATCTAGCACACCCACCCCAGCACTGAACACATCCCTAGGGGAATCACAAGCAAAGGGAGGATGCTCATCTTATCCTGAATTAGAGCTTTGCATCCTAGTTCATTCTGTTTTAGAAAGGATTTGATTCAACCCGTGAAGGAGTCAAGGAAAATGGTTGAAAGGGTTGAAAATGTGTGAAGAAAGAAGAAAAACCAATCTATTCATGGTAAAGGAGGGGAAGGGTTGAAACAATGTGTTTACTCAACTTCCTGCCCTAACCATATTATCTTAGTCCGTTCAAGCTGCTATAACAAAGACACCACAAAATGGGTAGCTAATAAACAACAGAAATTTGTTTCTCACAGTCCTAAAGGCTCAGAAGTCCAAGATCAAGTCTATTCCAAGGTGGAAGGATGGGTCCTACTTCCTAATACCATCACATTGGGAATTAGGTCTCAACTTATGAATATTTTGGGGTGGCACAAAAATTCATTCTATGCCAAATATGGTTCCTGAAACTTCCCGTTCTAAAATAATTTCTTACTCTATAACAAAGAAAAAGGTATGCTGATTGGCTGCTCGATTCAAAATTATAAATAGTTATATTAGATAATATTCTCCAAAGAGACAGAACCAATACTACATATATAGGTATATATACACATATATATACATACACATATGTGTGTGTGTGTGTATATATAGTATACCAGATAATGATGTTTTGGTCAATGTGGCCTGCATATACAACAGTGGTTCCATAAGATTATAATAAAGCTGCTCTATACAGGTGTATCATTTTTAAGTCTTTTAATATCATATTTTTACTGCACCTTTTTAATGTTGAGCTATGTTTAGATATACAAATACTTACCACTGTGTTACAGCTGCCTACAGTACAGTATTTAGTACTGTAATATTCAGTACTGTGACATGCTGTACAGGTTTGTAGCATAGGAGCACTGGCCATACCATTTAGCCTAGGAGTGTAGGAGGCTATCCCATCCAGGTTTGTGTAAGTACACTCTGTGATATTTGCAAAACAACGGAATTGCCTAATGACACATTTCGTAGGATGTATCTCCATCATTAAGCAATGCATGACCTTACATACATGAGAGAAAATTTACTAGGGGAATTGACTCTCATGGTCACAGAGGCTGAGACATCCCATGATAGGTCATCTGCAAGATGGAGAATGAGGGAAGCTGGAAGTGTGGCTCATTCCAAGTCTGAAAGCCTCAGAACTAGGGAAACTGATGGTGTAAATCTCAGTCCAAAGCCAAAGGTCTGAGAACCCCAGGGGGCCACTGGTGCAAATACCAGAGTCCAGTCCAAAGATCAGAGAACCTGGAGTTCTAATGTGTATCAGCTCCAAAAGAGAAGGAGAGAATTCACCTCTCCTCTACCTTTTTATTCTATCTAGGCTATCAGCCAATTGGATGATGCCCATTTCCAGTAGGTGAGGGCAGATCTTCCTTACTCAGTCCACTGATTCAAATGCCAGTATCTTCCAGAAACACCCTCACAGACACACTCAGAAATCATGCTTTATCAGCTATTTGTGTATTCCTTCATCCAGGCAAGTTGACACCTAAAATTAATCATCACAGTGGGCATACAGTTGAATAAAAAAGATCAGTTGTCAGTTTTTTTATTTTTAAAGCTTCATTGCATTTTAAAATATATCTTCCACTTGCACACTTACAATAGTGAGAGGACAAACATCATTTAAATACTAGTTCTCCATAACATATAAATGACAAGATGAAATTGGAATTATAATAGCATAGATTACTGCATCCTGTACGTAATTTTGTCGTTGTCCTTGTCGTACTGTTTTGTAACTACTTCTCGGGTGCTCCCCCTATTGATTGTGTCATAACAGCAGTACCCACTTCTTTTTCATCTCTATAGTTCCAGTGCCATATCCTTTGTTAATTTTGCTTATAATAAATCACAGACACTCATTTGGTTATTAATTAAAGACAAGTTAGACCACTCAAAAATTTGTTTGTGACTTGGAACCTACCCAAATGGCTATCAATGATAGGCTGGATAAAGCAAATGTGGCACATATATACTATAGAATACTATGCAGCCATAAAAAAGAATGAGTTCATATCCTTTGCAGTGACATGGATGAAGCTGGGAAACCATCACCCTCAGCAAACCAACACAGGAACAGAAAACCAAACACTGCATGTTCTCACTCATAAGTGGAAGTTGAACGATGAGAACACATGGACACAGGGAGAGGAATATCACACGCCAGGGCCTATTGGGATGAGGAACAAGGGGAGAAAGAGCATTAGGACAAATACCTAATGCATGCAGAGCTGAAAACCTAGATGATGTGTTGATAGGTGCAGCAAATCACCATGGCACATGTATACCTGTGTAAGAAACCTGCACATTCTGCACATGTATCCCAGAACCTAAAGTAAAATAAAATCAAATTTTAAATAAGTAAGAAAAAAAATCTGTTTGTGAACAGGAGTTGAGCCAAGTTAATCAGGATTCTGTCAGTTGCAAAAAGTAGAATCTCAACTCACCTCAAATTGCCTGAAATTAAGAGAACTATGAATCCTATAACTGGGGTAGCTCTCAACATTAAAGCAAGTCTTGTAGGAATCACGGAAGCTCCAGAGGCATCTGGAATTGGAACTGGGCCCCAGTGCTTCAGAACTCTACTTCATCTTTATGACACATTTTCTTTTTTCTTTTTTTTTTATTTATTATACTTTAAGTTCTAGGGTACGTGTGCATAACATGCAGGTTTGTTACATATGTATACTTGTGCCGTGTTGGTGTGCTGCACCCATCAACTCGTATGCCACATTTTCTAATCTCTCTTTGTTATTCTCACTTGTTAAAGATGAGATTTCTCTGCCAGGCACGGTGGCTCATGCCTGTAATCCCAGCACTTTGAGGGGCCTAAGCGGGTGGATCACCTGAGGTCAGGAGTTCGAGACTGGCCTGGCCAACATGGTGAAACCCCGTCTCTACTAAAACTACAAAAATTAGCTGAGTGTGGTGGTGGGCACCTGTAATCTCAGTCACTCAGGAGATTGAGGCAGGAGAATTGCTGGAACCCAGAAAGCAGAGGTTGCAGTGAGCCGAGATCACACCATTGCATTCCAACTCAGCAAGAGTCTGTCTCAAAAAAAAAAAAAAAAAAAAAAGATGAGATTTCTCCATGTGGTAGGGAAGGGGGTGGGCCACCAGCTACTTCAGTTTCATATTTTTTATCTCCTTGTCCCTTCAACTCCAAATGGAGAAATCCCAGAGAAAAGCTGTGCTGGGCCCCGCCTGGTCACTTTCCTATTCTGGAACCATTCTCCATGGCCCAGGGCATGGGAGACCATGGTCTTCCACAGGAAAATGGCTGAGGGATTGGGGTGAGGGGTATCGTTTGATTGCAGGGGAGGATCTCTTCCTCTAGCTAGAGGAGATGTGCTAGATGGGCAAGAACAATAGATAGTCACCACAGAAATGTTTTGCTACTTGGAAAATCTTACATTAGTAGATACTTGCCGAGCTTCTGAAGCTTGACGCTGAAGGTTGGGTACAACAAAAGTTCTGGATCCAATGTCTGTCTTCAAGGAGTTCACCAATCAACTGGGGAGGCCCAAAGCCATTCCACCTGCCAGTTTCACCTACTCATCTTCCAGATCCTAGCTCAAATGTCAGAGCTTCCTTAATCTCCCAAAATAGACATGTCCATTTGTTATATGCTCTTACAGAAATCTGTCCCCCACCCTCTTTTTTAAGGCAACCTGTGTTTGTAACAATTGCCTTTCATGAATACGTTTGTCCCCTCCCACTAGAGTATAAGCCCTTTGAGGTTAAGACCATGTTGGTATAAACTCTCCATCATATCCTCAGCACTGAGCACAATTCTTAGAATAAAGGGTGGATGAAATTGCTAAAGATCTCACCATGACTTTCCTATTTGAGGAAGTGTGGAAAGGAGGTAAAGTTGAGAGCCAATTGCTGAGCCTGGGGGAGGGCCCAAATGAAACTGGGCAAGAGAATAGAGATGAGGAGGGAGATCTGATTGAATGAGCATCATTCTGGCCAAGTTAGGATAAAGTTTCAGTGAAATGAAGAGATGGCAATGTTTGCTGCAGTGAATCAGGAAAGAATAAAAATCTGAAAAATCATATCCCCCCAGGTTTGTTCTAGAAAAGAGAGTCGAGATTCAACCCACTACCATGATCCCAGACCCATATAGGGACTGGTCCTCTATGGATTAGGAAAAGCTCCCCACATAGAATAAACTTAAGCACTTGGCCTTGAGCCCAGCCTACAAATTTGATCTAGGGTCTTTGCAGCCTTTAAGGAAAATTAATAATGTCAAAGCTTCTAGTTATTTGCTTTGTTAAAAATCATAAATTTGGATTCCCTTTTGGTGGGTGAAAGGAATGATTATGTCTTTAGCTATGTAAAAGAATGCAGTCTTATACTAGAAAGGAAAACCTAAAACAATGAGCAAGGAAGCTGGAACTGCTTTACTCCGCTGCACATTAAACCACGTGGACAACTTTTCAAATATAAGCCATATGCTGGCCCCAATTCAGAACATGCAAATCAGGCTCTCCACAGGTGCAACTCAATCACTGGAATGTTGTAAAATCTCCCCAGGTGACTCTAATGTGTAGTCAGGATTGAGAGCTACTGAACTAAACTGTTTTATCTGAGGTAAAAGCATGGTCTTCTTTGTGGGGGCAGAGATTATTCGAGACTTTTGGAAGTTGAGGTTCATTTGCATGGGGCTAAAGACGAGGCATTGGAACTTGGGAGAATATTAGAAAGGAGTCTTTAAACTGATGGATGAGTGGGCCCTCTGCAACATGATGGCTAGCCTAGGGCTCAGGTGGTAGACAGCCAATATCGAATTCCCCCTCTTGTCCCACTTCTATGCTTGCCCACCATGAAAGAACACAGCCAGTGAACTTTAGGGTTGAACAAGTTTGTTATATAGGTAAATTGCATGTCATGGGGGTTTGGTGTGCAGATTATTTCACCACCCAAGTAATAAGTACAGCACCCAATAGGTAGTGTTTTTTTGTTTTGTTTTGTTTTTAAAATGTAATTTAATTTTAAGTTCCAGGATACAAGTGCAGAATGTGCAGATTTGTTACATAGGTAAATGTGTGCCCCAGTGGTTTGCTGCACCTATCAACCCATCACGTAGGTATTAAGTCTCACATGCATTAGCTGTTTATCCTGATGCTCTCCCTCCCCCCACCACCCTGACAGGCCCCAGTGTATGTTGTTCCCCTCCCTGTGTCCATGTGTTCTCATTGTTCGGCTCCCACTTATAAGTGAGAATATGTGGTGTTTGGTTTTCTGTTCCTGCATCAGTTTACTGAGGATAATGGCTTCCAGTTCCATCAATGTCCCTGCAAAGGACATGGTTTCATTCCTTTTTATGATTGCATAGTATTTCATGGTGTATATGTACCATGCTTTCTTTATCCAGTCTATCATTGATGCGCATTTGGGTTGATTCCACTTCTTTGCTATTGTGAACAGTGCTGCAATGAACATACACGTGCATGTATCTTTATACTAGAATGATTTATATTCTTTTGGATATATACCCAGTAATGGGATTGCTGGGTTCAAATGCTATTTCTGCTTCTAGATCTTTGAAGAATCACCACACTGTCTTCCACAATGACTGAACTAATTTACATTCCCACCAACAGTATAAAAGCGTTTCTCTTTCTCTACAGCTGCACCAGCATCTGTTGTTTCTTGACTTTTTAGTAATTGCCATTCTGACTGGTGTGAGATGGTATGTCATTGCATTTTTTATTTGCATTTCTCTAATGATCAGTGATGTTGAGCTTTTTTCCATATGTTTTGTAGCCACATGAATGTCTTCTTTTGAGAAGTTCTGTTCATGTTTTTTGCCCAGTTTTTAATGAGGTCTTTTTTTTTTTTTTTTTCTCTCCAAATTTGTTTACTCTACAATCCTTATAGATTCTGGATATTAGACCTTTGTCAAATGGATAGATTGCAAAAATTTTCTCCCATTCTGTAGGATGTCTGTTCACTCTGAAGATAGTTTCTTCTGCAGGGCAGAAAACTCTTTAGTTTAATTAGATCCCATTTGTCAATTTTTGCTTTTGTTGCAATTGCTTTTTATGTTTTCATCATAAAATTTTTGCCTGTGCCTGTGTCCTCAATGGTATTGCCTAGATTTTCTTCTAGGGTTTTTATAGTTTTTGTTTTTTTGTTTTTGTTTTTTTACTGCTTTGTTTATTTATTTTTTATTATACTTTAAGTTCTAGGGTACATGTGCACAACATGCAGGTTTGTTACATATGTATACATGTGCCATGTTGGTGTGCCGCACCCATTAACTCGTCATTTACATTAGGTATATCTCCTAATGCTATCCCTCCCCCCACCCCCTCCCCACAATAGGACC
>NW_012107809.1:930222-931336 GCF_000951045.1 Mandrillus leucophaeus | reverse complement strand
GAATGCTTGTGATTTTTGCACATTGACTTTGTATCCTGAGACCTTGCTGAAGTTGCTTATCAGCTTAAGGAGATTTTGGGCTGAGACGATGGGGTTTTCTAAATATACAATCATGTCATCTGCAAACGGAGACAATTTGACTTCCTCTCTTTCTATTTGAATAGCATTTATTTCTGTCTCTTGCCTGATTGCCCTGGCCAGAACTTCTAATACTATGTTGAATAGGAATGGTGAGAGACAGCATCCTTGTCTTGTGCCGGTTTTCAAAGAGAATGCTTCTAGCTTTTTCCCATTCAGTATGATATTGGCTGTGGGTTTGTCATAAATACCTCTTATTATTTTGAGATATGTTCCATCAATACCTAGTTTATTGAGAGTTTTTAGCATGAAGGGGTGTTGAATTTTATCAAAGGCCTTTTCTGCTTCTATTGAGATAATCATGTGGTTTTTGTGATTGGTTCTGTTTCTGTGATGGATTAAGTTTATTGATTTGCATATGTTGAACCAGCTTTGCATCCCAAGGATGAAGCTGACTTGATGTGCTGCTTATTTCAATTTGGCAGTATTTTATTGAGGATTTTCACATCGATGTTCATCAGGAATATTGGCCTGAAATTTTCTTTTTATGTTGTGTCTCTGCCAGGTTTTGGTATCAGGATGATGCTGGAGTCCCAATTTTTCTATTGTTTGGAATAGTTTCAGAAGGAATGGTTCCAGCTCCTCTTTGTATCTCTGGTAGAATTTGCCTGTGAATCCATCTGGTCCTGAACTTTTTGGTTGGTAGGTTATTAATTACTGCCTCAATTTCAGAACTTGTTATTGGTCTATTCAGGGATTCGATTTCTTGGGAGGGTGTATGTGTCCAGGAATTTATCCATTTCTTCTAGATTTTCTAGTTTATTTGTGTAGAGGTGTTTATAGTATTATCTGATGGTAGTTTGTTTCTCTGTGGGATCAATGGTGATATCCCTTTTATAATTTTTTATTGTGTCTATTTGATTCTTCTCTCTTTTATTTTATATTAGTCTGGCTAGCAGTCTATTTTGTTAATCATTTCAAAAAACCAACTCCTGGATTCATTGAGTTTTTGAAGGGCTTTTTTTTTTTTTTTTTT
>NW_012107809.1:925803-929083 GCF_000951045.1 Mandrillus leucophaeus | reverse complement strand
TCTACAACCATCTGATCTTTGACAAACCTGACAAAAACAAGAAATGGGGAAAGGATTCCCTATTTAATAAATGGTGCTGGGAAAACTGACTAGCCATAAGTAGAAAGCTGAAGCTGGATCCCTTCCTTACACCTCTCCTCTTATTTGCATGTCTTTTATTTCTTTATCTTGCCAAATTGCTCTGACCAGGAGTTCCAGTACTATCTTGAATAAGAGTGGTGGGAGAGGCCATCCTTGTCTTGTTCTGGTTTTCAAGAGGAATGCTTCTGGCTTTTGCCCATTCAGTATGATGTTAGCTGTGGGTTTGTCATAGATTGCTCTTATTTTGAGGTATGTTCTTCCAATGCCTAGTTTGCTGAGGGTTTTTAGCATAAAGAGATGTTGAATTTTATTGAAAGCCCTTTCTGCATCTGTTGAGATAATCATGTGGTTTTTGTTTTTAGTTCATTTATGTGATGAATCACATTTATTCATTTGTATTTGTTAAACCAACCTTGCATCCCAGGGATAAAGCCTACTTGATCATGATGGATTAGCTTTTTGATGTGCTGCTGGATTTGGTTGAGTAGTATTTTGCTGACGATTTTTGCATCTATGTTCATCAAGGATATTGGCCTAAAGTTTTCTTCTTGGTTGTGTCTCTGCCAGATTTTAGTATCAGGATAATGCTGGTCTCATGGAATGAGTTAGAGAGCATTACCTCCTCCTTATGACTGATATTATGTTTAATTTTTCTTGCCCTATGTGATAATTCCTTACAATAAACTTATGTTATCAGAGTCATGGGGAATGAGGAAAGGGGCTGTGTCTATACTTGGGAAACAGTGTCAAGATGGCAAGAGGTACTCAAAGGAACAGTCTGGCATAATCATCTTGAGAGAGGTAACTGCCATCAACTTATCTGGAAATTTTCAGCTATATTTGGTAAGAAACTAAATTTTCCTCAGTAATGCAAAATGGGACTAAGATTTTTTTTTTTAATATACTTTTTAAAAGTAACTTAAAGGACAATACATTTGTTTGGGGACAAGGAGGACCCAAAAAAGACTTTTGGATTTAGCATTAAGATCTGTGGCAACATCCAAACTATCAGTTTCAGAGGCCTAATGTCGTATTGTAGGATCATAAGGACAGGGTCTGAGCTTGCTTGTGTATATTGAGAATGGCAGTGAGGGAAAAAAGCAGTAGAGTGCAATTATTCAAGCAAAACAGGCATTACTGTTTTGACGACCACTTGATCAAGAAATTTGGTGACATAAAGGAGTAATCTCAGCTAGAGGAGGTTACAGGATTAAGCAAGGATGCCCTTGTGGGTTTGATTTCAAGACAGGATGGAGGTGTACATGCTTGAATAGCAACAGAGAAGGCACCAAGGGGAACTAAAGATGTTGAAGAGGAAGGGTAGAGGTGTGAGCCCACGGATATAAGAAAAATAGGCATCTTTTTAGGTGAGCGTTCTTGAAACTTTTCTGATTGTGCCATTCCTATCAGTAATGTCTTTTTGAGGGTTTATTCTGGATACAAGTATGTTCACTTATTTATAAGTTGCTTGCATGTACCATTATGTGCATTATGAAATTGTGCAAAAATATGGATATTCTTAAAGGATAACATAAAAATAAAATATTTAAAATAGTTTTGTTTATGATATTTATGAAACTTTTGTACTCAAAATATTATTTATAGCTATTATTTTATATTAGTAATAGTAATAATTATAATTTTAGTTGCAGCAAATTGACAGTATATGCTTCACTATTTTTGAAAATCTCGATTTAATGTTTTCTATTATGGCAAATCAAAAGTCTGGTTCTAATTGCAGCTTATTTTGATACTTGATTTTATGTCTGTCACAGCTGAAAAAGATACCTCACAAAGCTACGTGGATCCAACTAGAAGGAGTATATTATTTGCTTTGCTTACCAAGATCGCGACAATCATTTTTCACTCACACCTATCAATTATGCAAGAGTTGTTATTGAAATTCAGAGGAAATTTCCATCTTCCCTGATGTCAATTATTTGTTCTTCCTAAGTGCAAGGTGTTTCATATCTATATTTTTAACAAATGCGTTTAAAACCTACTGGAATTTTTTTGTTTAGAAAAAAAGTCTTCTTTATTGAGTGATAATTTGCAGAGCAAAAAATACTGATCGTAAGCTCAATTGAGAATTTTTAAGCAGTAGAAAATTCAATTTCCAAAATTTTCAAGTGTGTAGATGTGGCTGTGTTTGCAGGTGAGAAGGATAAATTGTTTGGAGCAGCATCATGAAATAATTGTGGAAAAATTCCAACACTGATTTAAAAATGATTCCTCTATAATATAAATATTAGGTTGGTGCAAAAGTAATTGTGGTTTTTGCCATGACTTTTAATTTATATTTCTAAATATATATTTTAAAAACAATAACTTTTAAACTCACTGTTAAAATTCATCTTTACATTGAAGGGATTAATTAAATGTATTTACTTTTTTATTATTATTATACTTTAAGTTCTGGGATACATGGGCAGAATGTGCAGGTTTGTTACATAGGCATACATGTGACATGGTGGTTTGCTGCACCTATCAACCCATCATCTACATTAGGTATTTCTCTTATACACATCTAGATGTGTATCCTTAGAGACTCACAGAGAGACCTAGACTCCCATACAATAATAATGGGAGACTTTAACACCTCACTGTCAAGATTAGACAGATTAGCGAGACAGAAAGTTAACAAGGATATCCAGGAATTGAGCTCAACTCTGCACCAAGTGGACCTAATAGACATCTACAGAACTCTCCACCCCAAATCAACAGAATATACATTCTTCTCAGCACCACATCGCACTTAAATAAAGAGATGGAGGAAGATCTACCAAGCAATCGAAAACAAAAAAGGCACGGGTTGCAATCCTAGTCTCTGATAAAACAGACTTTAAACCATCAAAGATCAAAAGAGACAAAGAAGGCCATTACATAATGGTAAAGGGATTAATTCAACAAGAAGAGCTAACTATCCTAAATATATATGCACCCAATATAGGAGCTCCCAGATTCATAAAGCAAGTCCTTAGAGACTCACAGAGAGACCTAGACTCCCATACAATAATAATGGGAGACTTTAACACCTCACTGTCAAGATTAGACAGATTAGCGAGACAGAAAGTTAACAAGGATATCCAGGAATTGAGCTCAACTCTGCACCAAGCAGACCTAATAGACATCTATACAACTCTCCACCCCAAATCAACAGAATATACATTCTTCTCAGCACCACATGGCACTTATTCCA
>NW_012107809.1:924155-925753 GCF_000951045.1 Mandrillus leucophaeus | reverse complement strand
TGATGGGCATTTGGGTTGGTTCCAAGCCTTTGCTGTTGTGAATAGTGCTGCAATAAACATATATGTGCATGTGTCTTTATAGTAGAATGATTTATAATCCTTTGAGTATATACCCAGTAATAGGATTGCTGGATCAAACAGTATTTCTGGTTCTAGATCCTTGAGGAATTGCCACACTGTTTTCCACAGTGGTTGAACTAATTTACATTCCCACCAACAGTGTGAAAGCATTCCTATTTCTCCACATCCTCTCCAGCATCTGTTGCTTCCGGACTTTTTAATGATTGTCATTCTAACTGGCATGAGATGATATCTCATTGTGGTTTTCATTTGCATTTCTCTAATGACCAGTGATGACGAGCTTTTTTTCATATGTTTGTTGGCTGCATAAATGTCTTCTTTTGAGAATTGTCTGTTCATATCTTTCACCCACTTTTTGATGGGGTTATTTGTTGTTTTCTTGTAAATTTGTTTAAGTTCCTTGAAGATTCTGGATATTAGCCCTTTGTCAAATGGACAGTTGGCAAAAATCTTCTCTCATTGTGTAGGTTGTCCATTCACTCTGATGATAGTTTCTTTTGCTGTGCAGAAGCTCTTTAGTTTACTTAGATCCCATTTGTCAGTTTTTGCTTTTGTTGCCATTGCTTTTGGTGTCTTAGTAATGAAGTCTTTGCCCGTGCCTATGTCCAGAATGGTATTGCCTAGGTTTTCTTCTAGGGCTTTTATGGTTTTAGGTCTTATATTTAAGTCTTTAATCCATCTTGAGTTTGTTTTTGTATAAGGTGTAAAGAAGGGGTCCAGTTTCAGTTTTCTGCATATCGCTAGCCAGTTTTTCCCAACATCATTTATTAAATAGGGAATCCTTTCCCCATTGCTTGTTTTTGTCAGGTTTATCAAAGATCAGATGGCTGTAGATGTGTGGCATTATTTCTGAGGCCTCTGTTCTGTTCCATTGTTCTATATATCTGTTTTGGTACCAGAACCATGCTGTTTTGGTTACTGTAGCCTTGTAGTATAGTTTAAAGTCAGGTCGCATGGTGCCTCCAGCTTTGTTCTTTTTGCTTAGAATTGTCTTGGATATACAGGCTCTTTTTTGTTCCATATGAAATTTAGAGTAGTTTTTTCTAATTCTTTGAAGAAAGCCAATGGTAGCTTGATGGGGATAGCATTGAGCCTATAAATTACTTTGGGCAGTGTGGCCATTTTCATGATATTGATTTTTCCTATCCATGAGTATGGAATGTTCTTCCATTTATTTGTGTCCTCTCTTATTTCCTTGAGCAGTGGTTTGTAGTTCTCCTTGAAGCAGTCCTTCACATCCCTTTAAGTTGTATTCCTAGGTATTTTATTATCTTTGTAGCAATTGTGAATGAGAGTTCACTCATGATTTGGCCCTCTGCTTGTCTATTATTGATGTATAGGAATGCTTGTGATTTTTGCACATTGACTTTGTATCCTGAGACCTTGCTGAAGTTGCTTATCAGCTTAAGGAGATTTTGGGCTGAGACGATGGGGTTTTCTAAATATACAATCATGTCATCTGCAAACGGAGACAATTTGACTTCCTCTCTTTCTATTTGAATAGCATTTATTTCTGT